>NC_091285.1:60139627-60440517 GCF_032444005.1 Ranitomeya imitator
GGACCCACGAATTAGCCCTAAAAAGGACTTTTGGTTTCTGAGGAGTTGTGGATTTTAGAGTTGCAGACCTACACTAACTCTAAAAACCACAATTCTGACCAACTCTGATCTCTGCACCAGCTCTCCCTACTCCCATTGAATCAGGAACATAATGCGGCGAGCAGGGCGGCGCCAGGTCTCTTATACTCCAGATGATGCTGTGCAGCCAAGCCAATCACTGCACAACCACACCAAAATGGCTGTGGCATTTCATGGCCTGGCAGACATTCCCTGTACTGTGATTGGGTCTCTAAAGTCCGCCAACTGGAGACACCAGTTACCGCTGAATAATCCCAGAAATGCTCGGTGCTCGCCGAGTACACCGAGCATAGTGATATTTGAGTGAGTAACAAGTAGTGGCGAGCACGTTCACTCATCACTATTTATTATTAATTGTATGCTTTCTTTTACAACCCCCGCGCCCCATCCCATATCTGTAAAGTCCAAGTTCAGGGTTCGGATGCAAGTTCACATCATCTCCGGCCTCAAATTCGAACTTTAAAGAAAAACTCAGGCGAACCTGCCGATTCCGATCATTGGGGGGTTTGCAGATCACTATTTGTGATCACTGTTCAGGGGTGGCCAAATAGTAGGTTTATGCACAACTGCAAACCTCTGGAGGATACTACACCTTGATGTTCGCAGGACTCCAGAGGTACCAACGGCTTCAAATGCCTGTTTTCTGCTGCATAGCAGCTTCTGTCTTAATCTAATGAATTTGTCTGTCAGAAACCTTTGCCATTATGCCTTTATCTGCACAAACCCATATGTGCTCTGTATCAGCCATAAATCTCCTCACAGTATGATGATCACACTTAGATTTTCATGAAATATCTAACCTTTTCACACTTTGTCCAATGCATTGCACTATTTGATGCTTTTTGGCCTCCCAAAATGCTTGAAACCCGTAGCTGCTTAATAATATGGATGTTCTTCTTAAGTAGTTTGCCTCTAATTGGGCTCACCTAGTAAACTAATTATCACAGATCACACAAAAAAGGCACAGTAAAACCAAAAAATACTCTGTTGCAAAAAAATAACAGTAAACAGCAAGTGCTAATAAAAAGATGGAAAAACACAGGGTATTTGGTTAATATGTTTTTTGCAAAAAATGTATATTAAGCCGCTCTTCCAAATGTCAAGGTATACCTGCATTAGAGCAGTCCTAACTAATGTATGTAATCCCTATCTGATGTATTTAAAAACCTTGTCATATGTATAATACATGTATGAGCAGGATTCAGAAAGGTAAAGTCCAATGTGGACTTGCAGTATAGAGCGGCTTTTATGTGCACGGCTCACAAGGAGGGTGGAAACCTCCCTAGTCTTGTAGAAACAAGAAAGCAATAGATTAAAGCAGAAACACATGAGCCGTGCACACAGTGAGCAGGCCTGGAGGGACACTGTTCACACCACCAGGAGACAAACCACACAAAAAAAGGCACAGTAAAACAAAAAAATACTCTATTGCAAAAAAAAATAACAGTAAACAGCAAGTGCTAATAAAAAGATGGATAACACAGGGTATTTGGTTAATACGTTTTTTGCACAAAATGTATATTAAGCCGCTCTACCAAATGTCAAGGTATACCCGTATTGTTTCTGCTTTAATTTTCACAGCTGTCTGAAATTGATTTCCATGTCCCCAAGGGACCGAGACACAATTGCATTCATACGTTTATTTAAAAAAACTAAAATTACATTTTTCTGACACTTAACTCCAATTTGCACAGTTATTTGGAACATGGTGAATTTGGTATTATAGCTTTCAATACTGTTATTTGCCGAAAACAACCATCCCAACCACATAATACAAAGTCTCCCATTGGATGAATTGTGTAGACTGTTGGACTCCGTAACCTATCTTTCTGCTTCGTGTTATTGCCTGACCTCTTGTACGCTGAATCATCTCCCACTAACTGTGATTATGGTTCTGAATTTGATCCATGTCTCTATCTTCCTGGCTCCGATCTAGCTTGTAGCAAATAAACAGTTCAAACAACTTCTCGTGCATAGGAAAACTATCTTCTAATGTAAGATATATTAGAGTTAATTTTATGAAAAGATGATTGATCTGTCTCTAAATATTTTCTTGTGACTTGACAGAATTCAAGATGAAAAACTTGGACATTTTTTATCAAGAACATGGTATCTAGACAGCATGCCAACTGCAGTACCACTGTGCTGTCAACTCCTTGATGAAATGTCTTCATGAATGTCCTAATTTGTGTATCATATTACAAAAAAAAATCCAGAAGAAATTCCTGGTGGAAAAAAGTGGGATGATGTTTTGAAACTTGACTTTGTAAAGCATCATCTCACAAGTAAATTGCTTGCCAATGGTGTTCAAGAACTCTAGCACCAAAATCCATCAATGCCAGCTACAGAAATGCTGTGCTTGCTGTGTGAAAGCAATGATGAATGAGAAGAGAAACGTTCAAACCCACAGGAGATTGAATGGCTGATCAGTGCTGCCATCAGAATGACGAATTCTTTATGCTCATCTCAGGATGTCAATGAATGTATATCCAGGTAATGAATGTATATCCAGGTAAGCCAATGTTTCTAAAATTTGGAGAAGCATAAAAAATACTTTTGGAAATGGAGATTTCTTGACAAAGCATAACAAGATTATCCTCTGCCAAAAACTAATAACCAAAAAAATCCAAAAATTCCTCATGATATCCTTAAAGTGTGTCTGTTACCAGGCCATTTAGAGCAATAGAGCAGCCTTAGGCATGTGATGTATCTTTACCTGCTGTGAGTGACCAAGAAGCAATTATGATTAAGATTATACTAGATTATGATTATACTAGAGATGTTCACTCCTGATAGTGTCTTAACGATGTTGGACAAAGCTAATAATGAGTAACTACAACCCTCATAGGAAATATCAAACTTTGCTACAATATGCTGCATTATGAGGGGGTAAGTATTTGTGAAGCTGAATGGTAACTAATACTTTACTCTAGGCCAGAAGGTTAATGACAATACCCAAGTATACAAATATTCTAGAAGTTGGTGAGAGCAGCGATGACCCCTCAGATCTACTTCAATCAAAGATATCAATGGAGAAGCTGAAAGCTTCATATAATAAAGCCCGCAAGGGCAGAGCCCTCTCCCCTCTGTACCTGTCTGTCACTATTAGTGTTCATTGTAATTTCGACTTGTGTTTGGTATATAACCCCTCTTCATGTACAACACCATGGAATCAATGGCGCTAGTGTGAGGGAGGGCCAGGGCCGTAGTTGTGGCTGAGACTAATTGTCTTACATAGTTACATAGTTACATAGTTATTAAGGTTGAAGGAAGACTATAAGTCCATCTAGTTCAACCCATAGCCTAACCTAACATGCCCTAACATGTTGATCCAGAGGAAGGCAAAAAAAAACCATGTGGCAAAGAGTAAGCTCCACATTGGGGAAAAAAATTCCTTCCCGACTCCACATACGGCAATCAGACCAGTTCCCTGGATCAACGCCCTATCAAGGAATCTAGTGTATATACCCTGTAACATTATACTTTTCCAGAAAGGTATCATAGTAACATAGTAACATAGTTAGTAAGGCCGAAAAAAGACATTTGTCCATCCAGTTCAGCCTATATTCCATCATAATAAATCCCCAGATCTACGTCCTTCTACAGAACCTAATAATTGTATGATACAATATTGTTCTGCTCCAGGAAGACATCCAGGCCTCTCTTGAACCCCTCGACTGAGTTCGCCATCACCACCTCCTCAGGCAAGCAATTCCAGATTCTCACTGCCCTAACAGTAAAGAATCCTCTTCTATGTTGGTGGAAAAACCTTCTCTCCTCCAGACGCAAAGAATGCCCCCTTGTGCCCGTCACCTTCCTTGGTATAAACAGATCCTCAGCGAGATATTTGTATTGTCCCCTTATATACTTATACATGGTTATTAGATCGCCCCTCAGTCGTCTTTTTTCTAGACTAAATAATCCTAATTTCGCTAATCTATCTGGGTATTGTAGTTCTCCCATCCCCTTTATTAATTTTGTTGCCCTCCTTTGTACTCTCTCTAGTTCCATTATATCCTTCCTGAGCACCGGTGCCCAAAACTGGACACAGTACTCCATGTGCGGTCTAACTAGGGATTTGTACAGAGGCAGTATAATGCTCTCATCATGTGTATCCAGACCTCTTTTAATGCACCCCATGATCCTGTTTGCCTTGGCAGCTGCTGCCTGGCACTGGCTGCTCCAGGTAAGTTTATCATTAACTAGGATCCCCAAGTCCTTCTCCCTGTCAGATTTACCCAGTGGTTTCCCGTTCAGTGTGTAATGGTGATATTGATTCCCTCTTCCCATGTGTATAACCTTACATTTATCATTGTTAAACCTCATCTGCCACCTTTCAGCCCAAGTTTCCAACTTATCCAGATCCATCTGTAGCAGAATACTATCTTCTCTTGTATTAACTGCTTTACATAGTTTTGTATCATCTGCAAATATCGATATTTTACTGTGTAAACCTTCTACCAGATCATTAATGAATATGTTGAAGAGAACAGGTCCCAATACTGACCCCTGCGGTACCCCACTGGTCACAGCGACCCAGTTAGAGACTATACCATTTATAACCACCCTCTGCTTTCTATCACTAAGCCAGTTACTAACCCATTTACACACATTTTCCCCCAGACCAAGCATTCTCATTTTGTGTACCAACCTCTTGTGCGGCACGGTATCAAACGCTTTGGAAAAATCGAGATATACCACGTCCAATGACTCACCGTGGTCCAGTCTATAGCTTACCTCTTCATAAAAACTGATTAGATTGGTTTGACAGGAGCGATTTCTCATAAACCCATGCTGATATGGAGTTAAACAGTTATTCTCATTGAGATAATCCAGAATAACATCCCTCAGAAACCCTTCAAATATTTTACCAACAATAGAGGTTAGACTTACTGGCCTATAATTTCCAGGTTCACTTTTAGAGCCCTTTTTGAATATTGGCACCACATTTGCTATGCGCCAGTCCTGCGGAACAGACCCTGTCGCTATAGAGTCCCTAAAAATAAGAAATAATGGTTTATCTATTACATTACTTAGTTCTCTTAGTACTCGTGGGTGTATGCCATCCGGACCCGGAGATTTATCTATTTTAATCTTATTTAGCCGGTTTCGCACCTCTTCTTGGGTTAGATTGGTGACCCTTAATATAGGGTTTTCATTGTTTCTTGGGATTTCACCTAGCATTTCATTTTCCACCGTGAATACCGTGGAGAAGAAGGTGTTTAATATGTTAGCTTTTTCCTCGTCATCTACAACCATTCTTTCCTCACTATTTTTTAACGGGCCTACATTTTCCGTTTTTATTCTTTTACTATTGATATAGTTGAAGAACAGTTTGGGATTAGTTTTACTCTCCTTAGCAATGTGCTTCTCTGTTTCCTTTTTGGCAGCTTTAATTAGTTTTTTAGATAAAGTATTTTTCTCCCTATAGTTTTTTAGAGCTTCAATGGTGCCATCCTGCTTTAGTAGTGCAAATGCTTTCTTTTTACTGTTAATTGCCTGTCTTACTTCTTTGTTTAGCCACATTGGGTTTTTCCTATTTCTAGTCCTTTTATTCCCACAAGGTATAAACCGCTTACACTGCCTATTTAGGATGTTCTTAAACATTTCCCATTTATTATCTGTATTCTCATTTCTGAGGATATTGTCCCAGTCTACCAGATTAAGGGCATCTCTAAGCTGTTCAAACTTTGCCTTCCTAAAGTTCAATGTTTTTGTGACTCCCTGACAAGTCCCCCTAGTGAAAGACAGGTGAAACTGCACAATATTGTGGTCGCTATTTCCTAAATGCCCAACCACCTGCAGATTTGTTATTCTGTCAGGTCTATTAGATAGTATTAGGTCTAAAAGTGCTGCTCCTCTGGTTGGATTCTGCACCAATTGTGAAAGATAATTTTTCTTGGTTATTAGCAGAAACCTGTTGCCTTTATGGGTTTCACAGGTTTCTGTTTCCCAGTTAATATCCGGGTAGTTGAAGTCCCCCATAACCAGGACCTCATTATGGGTTGCAGCTTCATCTACCTGCTTTAGAAGTAGACTTTCCATGCTTTCTGTTATATTTGGGGGTTTGTAACAGACCCCAATGAGAATTTTGTTACCATTTTTCCCTCCATGAATTTCAACCCATATGGACTCGACATCCTCATTCCCTTCGCTAATATCCTCCCTTAAAGTGGACTTTAGACAAGACTTTACATAGAGACAAACCCCTCCTCCTCTCCGATTTTTACGATCCTTTCTAAACAGACTGTAACCCTGTAAGTTAACTGCCCAGTCATAGCTTTCATCTAACCATGTCTCGGTTATTCCCACTATGTCAAAGTTACCTGTAGATATTTCTGCTTCTAGTTCTTCCATCTTGTTTGTCAGGCTTCTGGCGTTTGCGAGCATGCAGTTTAGAGGATTTTTTTTTGTTCCAATCTCCTCACTGTGGATTGTTTTAGAAATGTTCTTACCTCCCTTCTGAGTATGTTTTCCTGGGTTGTCTTTGTTCGAGTCTAATGTTTTTCTTCCCGTCCCCTCTTCTTCTAGTTTAACGCCCTCCTGATGAGTGTAGCGAGTCTTCTGGCGAATGTGTGTTTCCCAGGTTTGTTGAGGTGTAGTCCGTCTCTGGCGAGGAGTCCATCATACCAGTAATTCACACCGTGGTCCAGGAATCCAAATCCTTGTTGTCTGCACCATCGTCTTAGCCAGTTGTTTGCATCAAGGATCCTGTTCCATCTCCTGGTGCCATGCCCATCTACTGGAAAGATAGAAGAAAAAACTACCTGTGCATCCAGTTCCTTTACTTTCTTCCCCAACTCTTCAAAGTCCTTGTAGATTGTCGGTAGGTCCTTCCTTGCCGTGTCATTAGTGCCAACATGTATCAGAAGAAATGGGTGGACGTCCTTGGAGCTGAAGAGCTTTGGTATCCTATCGGTCACATCCTTGATCATCGCACCTGGAAGGCAGCATACTTCTCTTGCAGTTATGTCCGGTCTGCAGATGGCTGCTTCTGTGCCTCTCAGTAGTGAGTCTCCCACCACCATCACTCTTCGTTGCTTCTTGGCTGTACTTTTTGCTGTCACTTGTTGCTGTGTGCCCTTTTCTTTTTTGCTTGCTGGTATTGCTTCATTCTTAGGTGTGCCATCTTCATCCTCTACAAAGATTTGATATCGGTTCTTCAGTTGTGTGGTTGGTGATTTCTCCACGGTCTTCTTGCTTCTTTTGGTCACATGCTTCCACTCATCTGCTTTTGGAGGTTCTCTGACACTTTTTGCACCTTCTGTGACCAGTAGAGATGCTTCTGTTCTGTCTAGAAAGTCTTCATTCTCTTTGATGAGTTTCAAAGTTGCTATTCTTTCTTCCAGACCCCGCACCTTTTCTTCTAAAAGGGCCACTAGTCTACACTTCTGACAGGTGAAATTGGATTCTTCTTCTGGTCGATCTGTGAACATGTAGCACATGCTGCAGCTCACCATGTAGGTTGTCACATCTGCCATGTTGCTCCTAGATCCTGCTGACTTGCTGTGTGTTTTCCTTCTTGTGTAATCTACTCAGCCAAGCTCTCTTGCAATAATGTCCTACAGGCAAAAATTCTTGCGGCGCGCGGTTTGGTGATGCTTTCGAAGCAGCTGGTCCCGGCTGTACCCAACGATCTTCTAGCTTAGGGAGACTTCGCTTCTCCCAGAAGGCACCTGGAATATGCAAATTAGCCTCCTGAAGCTTGAATCCCTGGTTTGGTGATGCTTTCGAAGCAGCTGGTCCCGGCTGTACCCAACGATCTTCTAGCTTAGGGAGACTTCGCTTCTCCCAGAAGGCACCTGGAATATGCAAATTAGCCTCCTGAAGCTTGAATCCCTGGTTTGGTGATGCTTTCGAAGCAGCTGGTCCCGGCTGTACCCAATGATCTTCTAGCTTAGGGAGACTTCGCTTCTCCCAGAAGGCACCTGGAATATGCAAATTAGCCTCCTGAAGCTTGAATCCCTGGTTTGGTGATGCTTTCGAAGCAGCTGGTCCCGGCTGTACCCAACGATCTTCTAGCTTAGGGAGACTTCGCTTCTCCCAGAAGGCACCTGGAATATGCAAATTAGCCTCCTGAAGCTTGAATCCCTGGTTTGGTGATGCTTTCGAAGCAGCTGGTCCCGGCTGTACCCAACGATCTTCTAGCTTAGGGAGACTTCGCTTCTCCCAGAAGGCACCTGGAATATGCAAATTAGCCTCCTGAAGCTTGAATCCCTGGTTTGGTGATGCTTTCGAAGCAGCTGGTCCCGGCTGTACCCAATGATCTTCTAGCTTAGGGAGACTTCGCTTCTCCCAGAAGGCACCTGGAATATGCAAATTAGCCTCCTGAAGCTTGAATCCCTGGTTTGGTGATGCTTTCGAAGCAGCTGGTCCCGGCTGTACCCAACGATCTTCTAGCTTAGGGAGACTTCGCTTCTCCCAGAAGGCACCTGGAATATGCAAATTAGCCTCCTGAAGCTTGAATCCCTGGTTTGGTGATGCTTTCGAAGCAGCTGGTCCCGGCTGTACCCAATGATCTTCTAGCTTAGGGAGACTTCGCTTCTCCCAGAAGGCACCTGGAATATGCAAATTAGCCTCCTGAAGCTTGAATCCCTGGTTTGGTGATGCTTTCGAAGCAGCTGGTCCCGGCTGTACCCAACGATCTTCTAGCTTAGGGAGACTTCGCTTCTCCCAGAAGGCACCTGGAATATGCAAATTAGCCTCCTGAAGCTTGAATCCCTGGTTTGGTGATGCTTTCGAAGCAGCTGGTCCCGGCTGTACCCAATGATCTTCTAGCTTAGGGAGACTTCGCTTCTCCCAGAAGGCACCTGGAATATGCAAATTAGCCTCCTGAAGCTTGAATCCCTGGTTTGGTGATGCTTTCGAAGCAGCTGGTCCCGGCTGTACCCAACGATCTTCTAGCTTAGGGAGACTTCGCTTCTCCCAGAAGGCACCTGGAATATGCAAATTAGCCTCCTGAAGCTTGAATCCCTGGTTTGGTGATGCTTTCGAAGCAGCTGGTCCCGGCTGTACCCAACGATCTTCTAGCTTAGGGAGACTTCGCTTCTCCCAGAAGGCACCTGGAATATGCAAATTAGCCTCCTGAAGCTTGAATCCCTGGTTTGGTGATGCTTTCGAAGCAGCTGGTCCCGGCTGTACCCAATGATCTTCTAGCTTAGGGAGACTTCGCTTCTCCCAGAAGGCACCTGGAATATGCAAATTAGCCTCCTGAAGCTTGAATCCCTGGTTTGGTGATGCTTTCGAAGCAGCTGGTCCCGGCTGTACCCAACGATCTTCTAGCTTAGGGAGACTTCGCTTCTCCCAGAAGGCACCTGGAATATGCAAATTAGCCTCCTGAAGCTTGAATCCCTGGTTTGGTGATGCTTTCGAAGCAGCTGGTCCCGGCTGTACCCAATGATCTTCTAGCTTAGGGAGACTTCGCTTCTCCCAGAAGGCACCTGGAATATGCAAATTAGCCTCCTGAAGCTTGAATCCCTGGTTTGGTGATGCTTTCGAAGCAGCTGGTCCCGGCTGTACCCAACGATCTTCTAGCTTAGGGAGACTTCGCTTCTCCCAGAAGGCACCTGGAATATGCAAATTAGCCTCCTGAAGCTTGAATCCCTGGTTTGGTGATGCTTTCGAAGCAGCTGGTCCCGGCTGTACCCAATGATCTTCTAGCTTAGGGAGACTTCGCTTCTCCCAGAAGGCACCTGGAATATGCAAATTAGCCTCCTGAAGCTTGAATCCCTGGTTTGGTGATGCTTTCGAAGCAGCTGGTCCCGGCTGTACCCAACGATCTTCTAGCTTAGGGAGACTTCGCTTCTCCCAGAAGGCACCTGGAATATGCAAATTAGCCTCCTGAAGCTTGAATCCCTGGTTTGGTGATGCTTTCGAAGCAGCTGGTCCCGGCTGTACCCAACGATCTTCTAGCTTAGGGAGACTTCGCTTCTCCCAGAAGGCACCTGGAATATGCAAATTAGCCTCCTGAAGCTTGAATCCCTGGTTTGGTGATGCTTTCGAAGCAGCTGGTCCCGGCTGTACCCAATGATCTTCTAGCTTAGGGAGACTTCGCTTCTCCCAGAAGGCACCTGGAATATGCAAATTAGCCTCCTGAAGCTTGAATCCCTGGTTTGGTGATGCTTTCGAAGCAGCTGGTCCCGGCTGTACCCAACGATCTTCTAGCTTAGGGAGACTTCGCTTCTCCCAGAAGGCACCTGGAATATGCAAATTAGCCTCCTGAAGCTTGAATCCCTGGTTTGGTGATGCTTTCGAAGCAGCTGGTCCCGGCTGTACCCAATGATCTTCTAGCTTAGGGAGACTTCGCTTCTCCCAGAAGGCACCTGGAATATGCAAATTAGCCTCCTGAAGCTTGAATCCCTGGTTTGGTGATGCTTTCGAAGCAGCTGGTCCCGGCTGTACCCAACGATCTTCTAGCTTAGGGAGACTTCGCTTCTCCCAGAAGGCACCTGGAATATGCAAATTAGCCTCCTGAAGCTTGAATCCCTGGTTTGGTGATGCTTTCGAAGCAGCTGGTCCCGGCTGTACCCAATGATCTTCTAGCTTAGGGAGACTTCGCTTCTCCCAGAAGGCACCTGGAATATGCAAATTAGCCTCCTGAAGCTTGAATCCCTGGTTTGGTGATGCTTTCGAAGCAGCTGGTCCCGGCTGTACCCAACGATCTTCTAGCTTAGGGAGACTTCGCTTCTCCCAGAAGGCACCTGGAATATGCAAATTAGCCTCCTGAAGCTTGAATCCCTGGTTTGGTGATGCTTTCGAAGCAGCTGGTCCCGGCTGTACCCAATGATCTTCTAGCTTAGGGAGACTTCGCTTCTCCCAGAAGGCACCTGGAATATGCAAATTAGCCTCCTGAAGCTTGAATCCCTGGTTTGGTGATGCTTTCGAAGCAGCTGGTCCCGGCTGTACCCAACGATCTTCTAGCTTAGGGAGACTTCGCTTCTCCCAGAAGGCACCTGGAATATGCAAATTAGCCTCCTGAAGCTTGAATCCCTGGTTTGGTGATGCTTTCGAAGCAGCTGGTCCCGGCTGTACCCAACGATCTTCTAGCTTAGGGAGACTTCGCTTCTCCCAGAAGGCACCTGGAATATGCAAATTAGCCTCCTGAAGCTTGAATCCCTGGTTTGGTGATGCTTTCGAAGCAGCTGGTCCCGGCTGTACCCAATGATCTTCTAGCTTAGGGAGACTTCGCTTCTCCCAGAAGGCACCTGGAATATGCAAATTAGCCTCCTGAAGCTTGAATCCCTGGTTTGGTGATGCTTTCGAAGCAGCTGGTCCCGGCTGTACCCAACGATCTTCTAGCTTAGGGAGACTTCGCTTCTCCCAGAAGGCACCTGGAATATGCAAATTAGCCTCCTGAAGCTTGAATCCCTGGTTTGGTGATGCTTTCGAAGCAGCTGGTCCCGGCTGTACCCAATGATCTTCTAGCTTAGGGAGACTTCGCTTCTCCCAGAAGGCACCTGGAATATGCAAATTAGCCTCCTGAAGCTTGAATCCCTGGTTTGGTGATGCTTTCGAAGCAGCTGGTCCCGGCTGTACCCAACGATCTTCTAGCTTAGGGAGACTTCGCTTCTCCCAGAAGGCACCTGGAATATGCAAATTAGCCTCCTGAAGCTTGAATCCCTGGTTTGGTGATGCTTTCGAAGCAGCTGGTCCCGGCTGTACCCAATGATCTTCTAGCTTAGGGAGACTTCGCTTCTCCCAGAAGGCACCTGGAATATGCAAATTAGCCTCCTGAAGCTTGAATCCCTGGTTTGGTGATGCTTTCGAAGCAGCTGGTCCCGGCTGTACCCAACGATCTTCTAGCTTAGGGAGACTTCGCTTCTCCCAGAAGGCACCTGGAATATGCAAATTAGCCTCCTGAAGCTTGAATCCCTGGTTTGGTGATGCTTTCGAAGCAGCTGGTCCCGGCTGTACCCAACGATCTTCTAGCTTAGGGAGACTTCGCTTCTCCCAGAAGGCACCTGGAATATGCAAATTAGCCTCCTGAAGCTTGAATCCCTGGTTTGGTGATGCTTTCGAAGCAGCTGGTCCCGGCTGTACCCAATGATCTTCTAGCTTAGGGAGACTTCGCTTCTCCCAGAAGGCACCTGGAATATGCAAATTAGCCTCCTGAAGCTTGAATCCCTGGTTTGGTGATGCTTTCGAAGCAGCTGGTCCCGGCTGTACCCAACGATCTTCTAGCTTAGGGAGACTTCGCTTCTCCCAGAAGGCACCTGGAATATGCAAATTAGCCTCCTGAAGCTTGAATCCCTGGTTTGGTGATGCTTTCGAAGCAGCTGGTCCCGGCTGTACCCAATGATCTTCTAGCTTAGGGAGACTTCGCTTCTCCCAGAAGGCACCTGGAATATGCAAATTAGCCTCCTGAAGCTTGAATCCCTGGTTTGGTGATGCTTTCGAAGCAGCTGGTCCCGGCTGTACCCAACGATCTTCTAGCTTAGGGAGACTTCGCTTCTCCCAGAAGGCACCTGGAATATGCAAATTAGCCTCCTGAAGCTTGAATCCCTGGTTTGGTGATGCTTTCGAAGCAGCTGGTCCCGGCTGTACCCAACGATCTTCTAGCTTAGGGAGACTTCGCTTCTCCCAGAAGGCACCTGGAATATGCAAATTAGCCTCCTGAAGCTTGAATCCCTGGTTTGGTGATGCTTTCGAAGCAGCTGGTCCCGGCTGTACCCAATGATCTTCTAGCTTAGGGAGACTTCGCTTCTCCCAGAAGGCACCTGGAATATGCAAATTAGCCTCCTGAAGCTTGAATCCCTGGTTTGGTGATGCTTTCGAAGCAGCTGGTCCCGGCTGTACCCAACGATCTTCTAGCTTAGGGAGACTTCGCTTCTCCCAGAAGGCACCTGGAATATGCAAATTAGCCTCCTGAAGCTTGAATCCCTGGTTTGGTGATGCTTTCGAAGCAGCTGGTCCCGGCTGTACCCAATGATCTTCTAGCTTAGGGAGACTTCGCTTCTCCCAGAAGGCACCTGGAATATGCAAATTAGCCTCCTGAAGCTTGAATCCCTGGTTTGGTGATGCTTTCGAAGCAGCTGGTCCCGGCTGTACCCAACGATCTTCTAGCTTAGGGAGACTTCGCTTCTCCCAGAAGGCACCTGGAATATGCAAATTAGCCTCCTGAAGCTTGAATCCCTGGTTTGGTGATGCTTTCGAAGCAGCTGGTCCCGGCTGTACCCAATGATCTTCTAGCTTAGGGAGACTTCGCTTCTCCCAGAAGGCACCTGGAATATGCAAATTAGCCTCCTGAAGCTTGAATCCCTGGTTTGGTGATGCTTTCGAAGCAGCTGGTCCCGGCTGTACCCAACGATCTTCTAGCTTAGGGAGACTTCGCTTCTCCCAGAAGGCACCTGGAATATGCAAATTAGCCTCCTGAAGCTTGAATCCCTGGTTTGGTGATGCTTTCGAAGCAGCTGGTCCCGGCTGTACCCAACGATCTTCTAGCTTAGGGAGACTTCGCTTCTCCCAGAAGGCACCTGGAATATGCAAATTAGCCTCCTGAAGCTTGAATCCCTGGTTTGGTGATGCTTTCGAAGCAGCTGGTCCCGGCTGTACCCAATGATCTTCTAGCTTAGGGAGACTTCGCTTCTCCCAGAAGGCACCTGGAATATGCAAATTAGCCTCCTGAAGCTTGAATCCCTGGTTTGGTGATGCTTTCGAAGCAGCTGGTCCCGGCTGTACCCAACGATCTTCTAGCTTAGGGAGACTTCGCTTCTCCCAGAAGGCACCTGGAATATGCAAATTAGCCTCCTGAAGCTTGAATCCCTGGTTTGGTGATGCTTTCGAAGCAGCTGGTCCCGGCTGTACCCAATGATCTTCTAGCTTAGGGAGACTTCGCTTCTCCCAGAAGGCACCTGGAATATGCAAATTAGCCTCCTGAAGCTTGAATCCCTGGTTTGGTGATGCTTTCGAAGCAGCTGGTCCCGGCTGTACCCAACGATCTTCTAGCTTAGGGAGACTTCGCTTCTCCCAGAAGGCACCTGGAATATGCAAATTAGCCTCCTGAAGCTTGAATCCCTGGTTTGGTGATGCTTTCGAAGCAGCTGGTCCCGGCTGTACCCAATGATCTTCTAGCTTAGGGAGACTTCGCTTCTCCCAGAAGGCACCTGGAATATGCAAATTAGCCTCCTGAAGCTTGAATCCCTGGTTTGGTGATGCTTTCGAAGCAGCTGGTCCCGGCTGTACCCAACGATCTTCTAGCTTAGGGAGACTTCGCTTCTCCCAGAAGGCACCTGGAATATGCAAATTAGCCTCCTGAAGCTTGAATCCCTGGTTTGGTGATGCTTTCGAAGCAGCTGGTCCCGGCTGTACCCAATGATCTTCTAGCTTAGGGAGACTTCGCTTCTCCCAGAAGGCACCTGGAATATGCAAATTAGCCTCCTGAAGCTTGAATCCCTGGTTTGGTGATGCTTTCGAAGCAGCTGGTCCCGGCTGTACCCAACGATCTTCTAGCTTAGGGAGACTTCGCTTCTCCCAGAAGGCACCTGGAATATGCAAATTAGCCTCCTGAAGCTTGAATCCCTGGTTTGGTGATGCTTTCGAAGCAGCTGGTCCCGGCTGTACCCAATGATCTTCTAGCTTAGGGAGACTTCGCTTCTCCCAGAAGGCACCTGGAATATGCAAATTAGCCTCCTGAAGCTTGAATCCCTGGTTTGGTGATGCTTTCGAAGCAGCTGGTCCCGGCTGTACCCAACGATCTTCTAGCTTAGGGAGACTTCGCTTCTCCCAGAAGGCACCTGGAATATGCAAATTAGCCTCCTGAAGCTTGAATCCCTGGTTTGGTGATGCTTTCGAAGCAGCTGGTCCCGGCTGTACCCAATGATCTTCTAGCTTAGGGAGACTTCGCTTCTCCCAGAAGGCACCTGGAATATGCAAATTAGCCTCCTGAAGCTTGAATCCCTGGTTTGGTGATGCTTTCGAAGCAGCTGGTCCCGGCTGTACCCAATGATCTTCTAGCTTAGGGAGACTTCGCTTCTCCCAGAAGGCACCTGGAATATGCAAATTAGCCTCCTGAAGCTTGAATCCCTGGTTTGGTATCCAGTCCCCTCTTAAATTTAAGTAATGAATCACTCATTACAACATCATACGGCAGAGAGTTCCATAGTCTCACTGCTCTTACAGTAAAGAATCCGCGTCTGTTATTATGCTTAAACCTTTTTTCCTCCAAATGTAGAGGATGCCCCCTTGTCCCTGTTTCAGGTCTATGATTAAAAAGATCATCCGAAAGATCTTTGTACTGTCCCCTCATATATTTATACATTAAAATAAGATCACCCCTTAGTCTTCGTTTTTCCAAACTAAATAGCCCCAAGTGTAATAACCTATCTTGGTATTGCAGACCCCCCAGTCCTGTAATAACCTTGGTCGCTCTTCTCTGCACCCGCTCTAGTTCAGCTATGTCTGTCTTTGCGCACCCTTGCCTACCTTCACATGAAAACAATGCTCTTTTATAAAGGTACTTGTCTTTCTGTTATCTGTACTTTCCAAATTTCTTCTGAGCTGTTGCAGGCTCCGTTCAAACAAATTCACACATATTAAGACACAGTTCAGCTTTAAATTCAAACATAAAACTTTACTTCTTACTGTTCACAGCACATTCTTTGCAGTTACAGTTATAGCAGCGGGCTCCATACAATCCACATTTCTTGCTTTCCCTGCTTCTCCTCTTTCTGCCTCGAGTGCACGCCCGGGTAGCACAGCCTCTTGTGGTAACGCAGCGTTCTCCCTGTCCAAACTCACTATGCTTGGGGTTTCCTCAGCCGTTTCACCCTGGATTTGAGGGCATCAGCCCATGCGACGAGTTGCCACATTATGGAGCCACCTGCACCGCGTTGCTCCGAGGGTCTTCTACCTCCTTCTCCCTGCAGGCCAGGATCCAAAATGGTTACGGGGCCTTCCTGGTCCTGCAGGGAGGTGGCTTCCAAGCGCCTGCTGAGAGCAGGAGACGGTAAGCCTCCCTGCAGTGCCTGTGTGATCGCTAATCTGACACAGTGCACTGCAAAGTGTCAGATCAGCGATCTGTCACAATGATGTGATGTCCCCCCCTGGGGCAATGTAAAAAAGTAAAAAGAATAATATTTACATTAATTGAAAATTACATAATGAAGGGATTGCCAACACCTGTCCGTGAAATAGCCTTGGAGTCAATTGTCCAATTACTTTTGGTCCCTTTAAAAACAGGGTGGTACATGTTAAGGAGCTGAAACTCCTAAACCCTTCATCCAATTTTAATGTGGATACCCTCAAATGAAAGCTGAAAGTCTGAACTTCAACTGCACCTGAATTGTTTTGTTTAAAATTCATTGTGGTAATGTCTATAACCAAAATTAGAAAAATGTTGTCTCTGTCCAAATACCGTATATACTCGAGTATAAGCCGACCCGAGTAAAAGTCGACCTCCCTAATTTTGCCACAATAAAATGGGAAAACTTATTGACTCGAGTATAAGCCTAGGGTAGGAAATGCAGCAGCTACCGGTGAATTTCAAAAATAAAAATAGATGCTCCATACCGTTCATTATTGCCCCATAGATGCTCCACATAAAGCTGTGCCACATATAATGCTCCATACCATTGATTATGGCCCCATATATGCTCCATATAAAGCTGTGCCATATATAATGCTCTGCACCATTCATTATGGCCCCATATAAAGCTGTGCCATATATAATGCTCTGCACCGTTGATTATGGCCCCATAGATGATCCATATAAAGCTGTGCCATATATAATGCTCTGCACCGTTCTTTATAGCCCCATAGATGCTCCATAGAAAGCTGTGCCTTATATAATGCTCTGCACCGTTGATTATTGCCCCATAGATGCTCCATATAAAGCTGTGCAATATATAATGCTGCTGCTGCAATAAAAAAAAATCACATACTCACCTCTCTTCGCTCAGGACCCCCGGCGCTTTCAATATTTACCTGCTCCTCGTGCGTCTCCGTCTCCAGCACTGACGCTCAGCAGAGGGTGCGCACTGACTACGTCATCGCGCCCTCTGACCTGAGCGTCACAGCCAGAGGACGCTGGAGACGGAGCCGCACCGGAACAAGGAGCGGTAAATATTGCGCAGCACTGCGCTCCCCCTCCCCATATACTTACCTGCTCCCGGCGCGGTCCCTGCAGTCCCTGCTTCTTCCACCGCATCTTCTTCCTGTATTGAGCGGTCACAGTTACCGCTCATTGCAGTCATGAATATGCGGCTCCACCTCTATGGGAGGTGGAGCCGCATATTCATGACTGTAATGAGCGGTACCATGTGACCGCTCAATACAGGAAGAAGATGCAGCACTGGAAGAAGCAGGGACTGCAGGGACCGCGCCGGGAGTAGGTAAGTATAACTAGACAGCCCCCGCTCACCCTCCCCTGCCAACCCCGGGTATGACTCGAGTATAAGCCGAGAGGGGGACTTTCAGCCCCAAAAAATGGGCTGAAAATCTCAGCTTATACTCGAGTATATACGGTATATATGGACCTAACTCTATATTGTTCCAATAAATACATTTCTTTATCTAAATAAAAAAACAAACAATAAAAGTACACATATTTAGTATTGCCACATCTGTAACGATCCGACCTATAAAACTGTCCCACTAGTTAACCCCTTCAGTGAACACCGTAAAAAAAAACGAGCCAAAAAACGACGCCTTAGGCTGCTTTCACACATCAGGCTTTTTGTTTCAGGCACAATCCGGAAGTTTTTGAAAAAAACGGATCCGTTTTTTTCTTACGCCTGATCTGTTTTTTTTCCCATAGAGTTGTATTAGCGCCGGATTGTGCCTGAAGGACATGTGTTTCATCCGTTTTGTGCCGGATCTGTCCCTTCAGGTTTTTTTGCCGGACACAAAAAACGTTCACTGCAACGTTTTTTCTGTGCGTCGAAAAAGCCTGAAGGGACGTTTCCGGAAATGAACGCATGGAACGGATGTGTGAATGAACGTTTCTGGCTACCGAATCTGTTTTTTACACATTGAGCATGCCCAGAAGCTTTGTTTTTGATTCTGGCATGGGAAATTCTCTCTCTCTGTCTCTCTCCATGCCCCGTAAAGAGAGCCGGATCCAGCTAAAAAACGGATCTGGTGCATCAGTTTTTCACAATTTACGCCGGATCCGTTTCTTTGCAAATTTGCCGGATTTAGCCTGAAACCAAAAGCCTGCTGTGTGAAAGCAGCCTTATTATCATACCACCGAACAAAAAGTGGAACAACACGTGATCAAAAAGACGGATTTAAATAACCATGGCACCTCTGAAAACATCATCTTGCCCCGCAAAAAATGAGCCGCTATTCAGCATCATAAGCAAAAAAATAAAAAAGTTATAGTCCTTAGAATAAAGCGATGCTAAAATAATTATTTTTTCTATAAAATAGTTTTTATTGTATAAAAGCGCCAAAACATAAAAAAGATATAAATGAGGTATCGCTGTAATTGTACTGACCCGAAGAATAAAACTGCCTTATCAATTTTACCAAACGTGGAATGGTATAAGCGCCCCCTAAAAGAAATTCATGAATAGCTGTTTTTTGTTCATTCTACCTCACAAAAATTGGAAAAGCGATCAAAACATGTCACATGCCTGAAAATGGTACCAATAAAAAGTCTCACATGACTCTGTGGACCAAAATAGGGAAAAATTATAGCTCTCAAAATGTGGAGACGCAAAAACTATATTTTGCAATAAAAAGCGTCTTTTAGTGTGTGACGGCTGCCAATCATAAAAATCTGCTAAAAACGCTATAAAAGTAAATCAAAGCGCTCTTCATCACCCCCTTAGTTAGGGAAAAATAATACAATTTTAAAAAATGTATCTATTTTCATTTTCCCCATTAGGGTTAGGGTTGGGGCTAAAGTTAGCGTTAGGGTTGGGGCTAAAGTTAGGGTTGAGGCTAAAGTTAGGGATAGGGCTACAGTTAGGGTTGAGGTTAGCGTTAGGGTTGGAGTTAGGGTTAGGGTAGGGGCTAAAGTTAGAGTTAGGGTTGGGGCTAAAGTTAGGGTTAGAGTTGGGGCTAAAATTAGGGTTATAGTTGGGGCTAAAGTTAGGGTTAGGGTTGGGGCTAAAGTTAGGGTTTGGATTACATTTACGGTTGGGATTAGGGTTAGGGGTGTGTTTGGATTAGGGTTTCAGTTAGAATTGGAGGGTTTACACTGTTTAGGCACATCAGGGGCTCTCCAAACGCGACATGGCAGCATCAATAGTAAAAACTTGGTCACACAGGGTTAATAACCACGGTAGCGGAATGAGTTACCCGTGGCATAACGCGGTCCGTTACCGCTGGCATTAACCCTGTGGGAGCAGTGACTGCGGGGAGTATGGAGCGGGTGCCGGGCACTGACTACAGGGGAGTAGGGAGGGACTAATCGGACTGTGGCCGTCGCTGATTGGTCGCGGCAGCCATGACAGACAGTGGCCGCAACCAATGAATATCTGTGACAGAAATACAGACAGACAGACAGACGGAAGTGACCCATAGACAATTATATAGTATATATATATATATATATATATATATATATATTTTTTTTTTTTTTTTTTCTATTCCAATTTCCAAACATACTAGAAATAGAAGGAAACCAATATGGCTAAATAGAGCTGTAAGGGGCGCAATAAGTGACAAAAATAAAGCATTTAGAGAATTAAAGGAAGTAGGTAGTGATGAGGCATTAAATAAATACAGAAAATTAAATAAATTCTGTAAAAAGCAAATCAAGGCAGCAAAAATTGAGACAGAGAGACTCATTGCCAGAAATAGTAAAAATAATCCCAAAATATTATTTAACTACGTAAATAGTAAGAAACTAAAAAATGATAGTGTTGGCCCCCTTAAAACTAGTCTGGGTGAAATGGTGGATGAGGATGAGGAAAAAGGCAATATGCTAAATGACTTTTTTTCATCAGTATTTACACAAGAAAATTCCATGGCAGACAAAATGATCAGTGATAACAAAAATACCCCATTAAATGTCACCTACTTAACCCAGCAGGAAGTACGGCGGTGTCTAAAAATCACTAAAATTGACAATTCTCCGGGCCCCGGATGGGATACACCCCCGAGTACTGCAGGAATTAAGTATAGTCATTGATAGACCATTATTTTTAATCTTTAAAGACTCCATAATAACAGGGTCTGTGCCGCAGGACTGGCGTATAGCAAATGTGGTGCCAATATTCAAAAAGGGAACAAAAACTGAACTCGGAAATTATAGGCCAGTAAGCTTAACCTCTACTGTGGGTAAAATCCTAGAGGGCATTCTAAGGGATGCTATACTGGAGTATCTGAAGAGGAATAACCTCATGACCCAATACCAACATGGGTTTACTAGGGACCGTTCATGTCAGACTAATCTGATCAATTTCTATAAAGAGGTAAGTTCCAGATTGGACCAAGGGAACCCAGTAGATGTAGTGTATATGGACTTTTCAAAAGCTTTTGATACTGTGCCACACCAAAGGTTGATACATAAAATGAGAATAATGGGGATAGGGGAAAATATGTGTAAGTGGGTTAAGAGCTGGCTCAGGGATAGGAAACAAAGGGTGTTTATTAATGGAGCACACTCGGACTGGGTCGCGGCTAGCAGTGGGGTACCACAGGGGTCAGTATTGGGCCCTCTTCTTTTTAACATATTTATTAATGACCTTGTAGGGGGCATACAGAGCAGAATTTCAATATTTGCAGATGACACTAAACTCTGCAGGGTAATCAATACAGAGGAGGACAATTTTATATTACAGGATGATTTATGTAAACTAGAAGCTTGGGCTGATAAATGGCAAATGAGCTTTAATGGGGATAAATGTAAGGTCAAGCACTTGGGTAGAAGTAATAAGATGTATAAGTATGTGCTTAATTCTAAAACTCTGGGCAAAACTGTCAATGAAAAAGACCTGGGTGTATGGGTGGATGATATACTCACATTTAGTGGCCAGTGTCAGGCAGCTGCTACAAAGGCAAGTAAAATAATGGGATGCATTAAAAGAGGCATAGATGCTCATAAGGAGAACATAATTTTACCTCTATACAAGTCACTAGTTCGACCACACTTAGAATACTGTGTACAGTTCTGGTCTCCGGTGTATAAGAAAGACATAGCTGAACTAGAGCGGGTGCAGAGAAGAGCGACCAAGGTTATTAGAGGACTCAGGGGTCTGCAATACCAAGATAGGTTATTACACTTGGGGCTATTTAGTTTGGAAAAACAAAGGCTAAGGGGTGATCTTATTTTAATGTATAAATATATGAGGGGACAGTACAAAGACCTTTCTGATGATCTTTTCAATCATAGACCTGAGACAGGGACAAGATGGCATCCTCTGCGTTTGGA
This sequence comes from Ranitomeya imitator, assembly GCF_032444005.1. NCBI lineage: Eukaryota > Metazoa > Chordata > Amphibia > Anura > Dendrobatidae > Ranitomeya > Ranitomeya imitator. Next base: position 60,161,025 of record NC_091285.1, read on the forward strand.
GGAAAGAAGGTTTAAGCATAACAACAGACGTGGATTCTTTACTGTAAGAGCCAAGGACCAGAACTATCACTGACAAAGGCTACCAGAAATAGCACCAATAAATAGCCACCCAAGAATGAAAGAGAGGCAGGAAAGGTTAAACGCTCCATGACCAGGCCGGGAAAAGAGAAGCAAACCCCCGAACTGGATCATGACATAACCAAATATATATATGCACATCAGAGAAGGTGCCATGGACAAAGTATGTTGGAGCTGAATCACTGCTCCACCTTATATTGTCCCACAGAGAGACTCCTCTTTCAGACAACAGAGAGGAAAACACAAGTCCTTCTTGGAGTTCACTGTGTGCTGTGTCAGCACTTAAATGTAGCATAGAATTCTTAGATACTGAACAGCACAAAAACAGAGTGACAAATGTAGGGTTTCTGGCCATTGATTCCGGTAGGAAAAATGTGGTTCGTAGAGTCAATATACCTAACTAACTAACTAACTAAAGGTTTTGTTTCGGCCGTGTGTCTCTTGGTTGCAGTGTTGCAGTGGACTTTTAGTGTTTCTTACCACTGGGACACAATCAGGACATGCAGGCGGATGCAGAGTTCTTCCAGCCGGTGAGTAATACCGAGGAGGGTTGTGCTATAACGCTTCCACAGGATGTGGCACCTTTCACTTCACAGGTCCCGAGTCCCTTCTGTTCTTTAACAGCCTTTACAGCAGGAATTCCCTCGCATCCGGGCAGGTTCGGATACTGGTTCGGTTCACCTTTAATCTGCCACTGCTCTTTACTCAGACAGATGCTGTCACGAGGAGATTTCACCACATTCCTCTCCAGCACAGACTCATACACTCCTCATTCCTGCAGACTCTACTCAAGATGGCCATGCTTCCTCTTCCAGTCTTTTTCTTTATAAAACCCTCCCTTTCACATCTTACAGACATAGCACAGTACGTTAGCTATGTTCAAACAACAGCGACATCTTGTGGCCAGTTAACAAAATTAACTATAAAGAAACAAATCTATTGACAACAAGTACAATGATTATTCAGGAGTAAGTACAATTACATTTATCTTCAATTATACCACCCTTGTGAGCCGACACACATCTCACACATGTAGCACCAATGTATTCTACAATGTTGTACAAAAAGGCTGCCGTCACACTAGCAGTATTTGGTCAGTATTTTACATCAGTATTTGTAAGCCAAAACCAGGAGTGAAACAAATAGAGGAAAAGTATAAAAGAAACATATGCATCGCTTCTGCATTTATCACCCACTCCTGGTTTTGGCTTACAAATACTGATGTAAAATACTGACCAAATACTGCTAGTGTGACGGCAGCCAAATACTGAGATCACCGTCTTCAATGTGGTGCTCCTAATATAACTCTGATCTGGGTTATCTGACACAGTGATGCAAATTTAAGAGGAAACCAATTAGCTTTTGCAGTACTGTAAGTTACCAATGCCAAAGCAAGAAGAATAAAAAATTATGTTCTTCATGAGCCTCAGGCAGAGGTGCAGGTCCTTAAAAGTTCAAAACATGGATGCAAAAACACATCTGAGTGCGGCCCTAACCTAGATAACCATATTTACAACTATGGTGGTGCAGAGACTTTCAATCAAAAATCAACTAGAGGATAATCCAAAGTATTAAATTTTTATTGAAAATAATAATCACACACATAAATTCTTTTAGACAATGAAATTCAGAGGCTGCCCAGCTACACCATAACAATAGAGGAAAACTTACAAATCCATGAGGCGACTGGATTCTGACTGGCTTTTTTTGTAAGTTTCCTTCCTCTATAGTTAGGTTTTATAAAGTAAGGCATTATCATATAACGATGCTCCCCACAGGCCATATGTACTTTACTGTTTTTTAACGTATATAGTGATTAAGGCATGAATAGGGGCACCATCTGCATTTGTTTACTAGCCTGAATTTTCCAAGGTGTGCTGCATCCATGTAGACATCCCACAGAGGAAAATGTAATATTCACTCATTCTTGTATAACCTATTTGTGATAGTTGAAGGAGATTTCTAGCAACTTGCGTTTTTTGCTCTATGAATGTTTACACAATCTTGCACTTTGCACTTTATAGAACTATTTACTTACCAGTGCGTTTCTTTTGGTGCAGCTGAAATTTTGGAATTTCATTGTGCAAAAGAATTTATTTGTGTGATTATTATCAATAAAAATGTAATACTTTGGATTATACTTTAGTTTGTCTCTGTTATAGTTGAGTTATCGGTCCAAACTATGGTGTAGAACTATGGTAAATACCATTGGTATATATCAGTTCTGCAGAATATAATAGGAGATTACAGTACAGTTGTAAATAGTGACTTACAGCTGATGTTCGTTCTTATGGAGTTTTTAATTTTTCCTGTCTTTTCTGCCTGACTCAGATCGCCATGACGGCTTCTTCCAGCCTTGACTCATCTGCATGATTTAAAGGGGCATTACCACTACAAAACAGAGCAACAAAAACTCTGAGTATAATCCTAAAATATGTTTTGACTAACCCCTTCATGACCCAGCCTATTTTGACCTTAAAGACCTTGCCGTTTTTTGCAATTCTGACCAGTGTCCCTTTATGAGGTAATAACTCAGGAACGCTTCAATGGATCCTAGCGGTTCTGAGATTGTTTTTTCGTGACATATTGGGCTTCATGTTAGTGATAAATTTAGGTCAATAAATTATGCGTTTATTTGCGATAAAAACGGAAATTTGACGAAAATTTTGAAAATTTCGCAATTTTCACATTTTGAATTTTTATTCTGTTAAACCAGAGAGTTATGTGACACAAAATAGTTAATAAATAACATTTCCCACATGTTTACTTTACATCAGCACAATTTTGGAAACAAATTTTTTTTTTGCTAGGAAGTTATAAGGGTTAAAATTTAACCAGCGATTTCTCATTTTTACAACAAAATTTGCTTCACAGCAGCAGAAGCAACATGGAAGGAAAAAATGAACATTTAACTTTTTAGTCACAAAAATTATCTTTTAGCAACAATTTTTTTATTTTCCCAATGGTAAAAGGAGAAACTGAACCACGTAAGTTGTTGTCCAATTTGTCCTGAGTACGCTGATACCTCATATGTGGGGGTAAACCATTGTTTGGGCGCACGGCAGGGCTTGGAAGGGAAGGAGCGCCATTTGACTTTTTGAATCAAAAATTGGCTCCACTCTTTAGCGGACACCATGTCACGTTTGGAGAGCCCCCGTGTGCCTAAAAATTTGAGCTCCCCCACAAGTGACCCCATTTTGGAAACTAGACGCCCCAGGGAACTTATCTAGATGCATAGTGAGCACTTTGAACCCCCAGGTGCTTCACAAATTGATCCGTAAAAATGAAAAAGTACTTTTTTTTCACAAAAAAATTCTTTTAGCCTCAATTTTTTCATTTTCACATGGGCAACAGGATAAAATGGATCCTAAAATTTGTTGGGCAATTTCTCCTGAGTACACTGATACCTCATATGTGGGGGTAAACCACTGTTTGGGCACATGGTAAGGCTCGGAAGGGAAGGAGCGCCCTTTTACTTTTTGAATGAAAAATTATCTCCATCGTTAGCGGACACCATGTCGCGTTTGGAGAGTCCCTGTGTGCCTAAACATTGGAGCTCCCCCACAAGTGACCCCATTTTGGAAACTAGACGCCCCAGGGAACTTATCTAGATGCATAGTGAGCACTTTGAACCCCCAGGTGCTTCACAAATTGATCCGTAAAAATGAAAAAGTACTTTTTTTTCACAAAAAAATTCTTTTAGCCTCAATTTTTTCATTTTCACATGGGCAACAGGATAAAATGGATCATAAAATTTGTTGGGCAATTTCTCCTGAGTACACCGATACCTCATATGTGGGGGTAAACCACTGTTTGGGCACTCGGCAGGGCTCGGAAGGGAAGGCGCGCCATTTGACTTTTTGAATGGAAAATTAGCTCCAATTGTTAGCGGACACCATGTCGCGTTTGGAGAGCCCCTGTGTGCCTAAACATTGGAGCTCCCCCACAAGTGACCCCATTTTGGAAACTAGACCCCCCAAGGAACTTATCTAGATGCATATTGAGCACTTTAAACCCCCAGGTGCTTCACAAAAGTTTATAACGCAGAGCCATGAAAAGAAAAAATAATTTTTCTTTCCTCAAAAATGATTTTTTAGCCGGGAATTTCCGGTAATAGGAAAAATTGGACCCCAAATGTTGTTGTCCAGTTTGTCCTGAGTACGCTGATACCCCATATGTGGGGGTAAACCACTGTTTGGGCGCACGGCAGGGCTCGGAAGGGAAGGCACGCCATTTTGCTTTTTAAATGGAAAATTAGCTCCAATCATTAGCGGACACCATGTCACGTTTGGAGAGCCCCTGTGTGCCTAAACATTGGAGATCCCCCAAAAATGACCCCATTTTGGAAACTAGTCCACCAAAGGAACTAATCTAGATGTGTGGTGAGGACTTTGAACCCCCAAGTGCTTCACAGAAGTTTATAACGCAGAGCCATGAAAAAAAAAAAAAATATTTTCTCAAAAATGATATTTTAGCCTGCAATTTTTTATTTTCCCAAGGGTATCAGGAGAAATTTGACCCCAAAAGTTGTTGTCCAGTTTCTCCTGAGTACGCTGATACCCCATATGTGGGGGTAAACCACTGTGTGGGCACATGCCGGGGCTCGGAAGTGAAGTAGTGACGTTTTGAAATGCAGACTTTGATGGAATGCTCTGTGGGCGTCACGTTGCGTTTGCAGAGCCCCTGATGTGGCTTAACAGTAGAAACCCCCCACAAGTGACCCCATTTTGGAAACTAGACCCCGAAAGGAACTTATCTAGATGTGTGGTGAGCACTTTGAACCCCCAAGTGCTTCACAGAAGTTTATAATGCAGAGCCGTGAAAATAATAAATACGTTTTCTTTCCTCAAAAATAATTATTTAGCCCAGAATTTTTTAATTTTCCCAAGGGTAACAGGAGAAATTTGACCCCAATATTTGTTGTCCAGTTTCTCCTGAGTACGGTGATACCCCATATGTGGGGGTAAACTACTGTTTGGGCACATGCCGGGGCTTGGAATTGAAGTAGTGACGTTTTGAAATGCAGACTTTGATGGAATGCTCTGTGGGCGTCACGTTGCGTTTGCAGAGCCCCTGATGTGGCTTATCAGTAGAAACCCCCCACAAGTGACCCCATTTTGGAAACTAGACCCCGAAAGGAACTTATCTAGATGTGTGGTGAGCACTTTGAACCCCCAAGTGCTTCATAGAAGTATATAATGCAGAGCCGTGAAAATAATAAATACGTTTTCTTTCCTCAAAACTAATTATTTAGCCCAGAATTTTTTATTTTCCCAAGGGTTACAGGAGAAATTGGACCCCAAAAGTTGTTGTTCAGTTTCTCCTGAGTACGCTGATACCCCATGTGTTGGGGTAAACCACTGTTTGGGCACACGTCGGGGCTCAGAAGGGAAGTAGTGACTTTTGAAATGCAGACTTGATGGAATGGTCTGCGGGCGTCACGTTGCGTTTGCAGAGCCCCTGGTGTGCCTAAACAGTAGAAACCCCCCACAAGTGACCCCATTTTGGAAACTAGACCCCGAAAGGAACTTATCTAGATGTGTGGTGAGCACTTTGAACCCCCAAGTGCTTCATAGAAGTTTATAATGCAGAGCCGTGAAAATAATAAATACGTTTTCTTTCCTGAAAAATAATTATTTAGCCCAGAATTTTTTATTTTTGAAATGCAGACTTTGGTGGAATGGTCTGCGGGCGTCACGTTGCGTTTGCAGAGCCCCTGGTGTGCCTAAACAGTAGAAACCCCCCACAAGTGACCCCATTTTGGAAACTAGACCCCCGAAGGAACTTATCTAGATATGTGGTGAGCACTTTGAACCCCCAAGTGCTTCACAGACGTTTACAACGTAGAGCCGTGAAAATAATAAATCATTTTTCTTTCCTCAAATATGATGTATTAGCAAGCATTTTTTTATTTTCACAAGGGTAACAGGAGAAATTGGACCCCAGTAATTGTTGCGCAGTTTATCCTGAGTATGCTGGTACCCCATATGTGGGGGTAAACCACTGTTTGGGCACACGTCAGGGCTCGGAATTGAGGGAGCACCATTTGACTTTTTGAATACGAGATTGGCTGGAATCAATGGTGGCGCCATGTTGCGTTTGGAGACCCCTGATGTGCCTAAACAGTGGTAACCCCTCAATTCTACCTCCAACACTAACCCCAACACACCCCTAACCCTAATCCCAACTGTAGCCATAACCCTAATCACAACCCTAACCCCAACACACCCCTAACCACAACCCTAACCCCAACACACCCCTAACCCTAACCACAACCCTAATTCCAACTGTAGCCATAACCGTAATCACAGCCCTAACCCTAACCCTAACCCCAACACATCCCTAACCCTAATCCCAATTGTAGCCATAACCCTAATCACAGCCCTAACCCTAACCCCAACACACCCCTAACCCTAATCCCAACTGTAGCCATAACCCTAATCACAACCCTAACCCCAACACACCCCTAACCCTAACCACAACCCTAATTCCAACCCTAACCCTTAGGCTATGTGCCCACGTTGCGGATTCGTGTGAGATTTTTCAACATTTTTGAAAAATCCGTGGGTAAAAGGCACTGCGTTTTACCTGCGAATTTTCCGCGGATTTCCAGTGTTTTTTGTGCGGATTTCACCTGCGGATTTCTATTGAGGAACAGGTGTAAAACGCTGCGGAATCCGCACAAAGAATTGACATGCTGCGGAAAATACAACGCAGCGTTCCCGCGCGGTATTTTCCGCACCATGGGCACTGCGGATTTGGTTTTCCATAGGTTTACTTGGTACTGTAAACCTGATGGAACACTGCTGCGAATCCGCAGCGGCCAATCCACTGCGGATCCGCAGCCAAATCCGCACCGTGTGCACATGGTCTAATTCTAAAGGTATGTGCACACGCTGCGGAAAACGCTGCGGATCTGCAGCAGTTTCCCATGAGTTTACAGTTCAATGTAAACCTATGGGAAACAAAAATCGCTGTACACACGCTGCGGAAAAACTGCACGGAAACGCAGTGGTTTACATTCCGCAGCATGTCACTTCTTTGTGCGGATTCCGCAGCGGTTTTACAACTGCTCAAATAGAAAATCGCAGTTGTAAAACCGCAGTGAAATGCGCAGAAAAAACGCTGTAAATCCGCCATAAATCCGCAGCGGTTTAGCACTGCGGATTTATCAAATCCGCAGCGGAAAAATCCGCAGAGGACCAGAATACGTGTGCACATACCGAAACCCTAACCCTACCCCTAACCCTACCCCTAACCCTACCCCTACCCCTAACCCTAACCCTAGCCCTAACCCTACCCCTAGCCCTAACCCTAACCCTAGCCCTAACCCTAACCCTAGCCCTAACCCTAGCCCTACCCCTAACCCTAGCCCTAACCCTACCCCTAACCCTAACCCTAACCCTACCCCTAACCCTACCCCTAACCCTACCCCTAACCCTAACCCTAACCCTATTCTAACATTAGTGGGGGAAAAAAAATTCTTTATTTTTTTTATTGTCCCTACCTATGGGGGTGACAAAGGGGGGAGGGGTCATTTTTTTATTTTTTATTTTGATCACTGAGATAGATTATATCTCAGTGATCAAAATGCACTTTGGAACGAATCTGCTGGCCGGCAGATTCGGCGGGCGCACTGCGCATGCGCCCGCCATTTTGGAAGATGGCGGCGGCCGGGGAGAAGACGGACGGACCCCGGCAGGATCGGTAAGTATGATAGGGTGGGGGGGAGCACGGGGGGGGATCGGAGCATGGGGGGGTGAATCGGAGCACGGGAGGGGTGGAACGGAGCACGGGGGCTTAGAACGGAGCACGGGGGGGTGGAACGGAGCACGGGGGGGTGGAACGGAGCACGGAGGGGGGTGGATCGGAGTGCAGGGGGGGTGATCGGAGCACGGGGGGGTGATTGAAGCTCGGGGGGAGCGGACAAGAGCACGGGGGGGAGCGGAGCACAGGACAGAGGGGAGCCGGAGCAGTGTACCGGACAGATCGGGGGGCTGGGGGGGCGATCGGTGGGGTGGGGGCACATTAGTATTTCCAGCCATGGCCAATGATATTGCAACATCGGCCATGGCTGGATTGTAATATTTCACCCGTTATAATAGGTGAAATATTACAAATTGCTCTGATTGGCAGTTTCACTTTCAACAGCCAATCAGAGCGATCGTAGCCCCCTGGGCTAAACTACCACTCCCCCTGTCCCTGCAGATCGGGTGAAATGGGAGTTAACCCTTTCACCCGATCTGCAGGGACGCGATCTTTCCATGACGCCACATAGGCGTCATGGGTCGGATTGGCACCGACTTTCATGACGCCTACGTGGCGTCAAAGGTCGGGAAGGGGTTAAAGTTCAATGTAATAAAAATATTATATAAATTAAAACATAGACTGCTGTGCAAGAAAGGGGAGCTTAAAGACTGACTAATTAAAGTGCATAGTGCGACTGGATTAACCATTCAGCCATATAAAGCAGCAAAAAATTAGCTGCAAGTAAGTGCAAAACTTGAGTCCATCTTATGACTGAAAGGATTAATTCAGCTAGGACCTAACACATAGTGACTGACTTAATCAGGCACAATAGTGGCCACAAATAAGCTGTTCCAGAACCATCATATACATAAGAGAAAATGCCATGAATGAATACAAGTCAGAGATTCAAATACATTGAGTACTTACATTACTGTCAGTCTGTATGCTCCCCGTCTCCCCAATGCACGTTTCATCAGGAGGTGTGTGTTGGGGAAGGGAGGAGCAGACTTAATAGCAAAGGTGAGCGATTTAAAAAATCCCATGAGGGGGCGAATGTGTGAGTCAGTGGTATCACATGAGAAAGCTGCAGGTGAAGTGATAAAAGCAATCCTGAATGGTAAGATCTCCGGACTTGGCGCAGGCGCAGTCGGCCCCCATCACCATGTTGGATCCACTCATCGGCGGCCTGAAACGCAAGCACATGAGTCGTCATGGAGATGACGCATGTGCAATGTGCCGCCATGTTCACGTCACAGTGAATCCAGGATGGAGCGGACCGCACATGCGCGCAGGAGAATCAGTGACAGGAATAGAAGAATGTATATAAAAAGACCGGCAGTGGACACACAAGATGGAAATGATAGTGCAGAGGCCTCACAGAAGAGACATCCATGTGAAGTGAAAAATTATGGTGTACATCATGAATGAAGTGGAAAAACTAAAATATGTAAGATGAGTACAACACAGAAAAAATGATGGATTGTGAAGAATTGGGAAAAAATAGAATTAAATACATGTGAATCAATATAAAAAGGTGTGAAAACTCTGTGATGTCTTAAGGTAAAAAATATCTTCAGTATTCAACAACCCCAGCCATTTAGTAAAAGCTTGGCAAAAATATTATATACACTAGCTGTAGAGGACAGCGTTGCCCTGGCATAGGAACTAACTGTGGTTAGTTATAACAAATTATAATGATTTCATTGCACATAAAAACATTTTACATCATATGTTCAACACTACAGATTTGCAACACAAATTAACTAAATGATTACCCAAGTACTCATAGTATTTTATTTTCAACTCATTCAAGAGCCTTTTGATAAATATTTTTGGTTTTTCCATCCGCTGCAAAGATGAACAGATTTTTGGCAGTTCCAACTCTTGAACAGACCACGTAAAGTTGACAATGAGAAAAACATGGAGATTGCAAATCAATCCCAACTACTTTCAGGGACTGTCCTTGAGCCTTGTCAATGGACAACGCACGGTGGCGCAGTGGTTAGCACAGCAGCCTTGCAGCGCTGGAGTCCTGGGTTCAAACCCCACTAAGGACAACATCTGCAAAGAGTTTGTATGTTCTCTCCGTGTTTGCGTGGGTTTTCCTCCGGGCACTCCGGTTTCCTCCCACATTCCAAAGACATACTGATAGGGAATTTAGATTGTGAGCCCCCTTGGGGACAGTGATGATAATGTGTGCAAACTGTAAAGTGCTGCGGAATATGTTAGCGCTATATAAAAATAAAGATTATTATTATTATTAAGATTATTAATGGACATTGCAAATGCCAGTCGAACTGGAGACTGGAGGCGTTTAAAATCAAAGGACAAATCAGATGGAATGAGAGGAATTCTTGGAATGAAAATGTCCTCTACTTTGGCACATCTTGTCAAAATGGTTGCTTCAATTACATGTGTAAACAGGTTCTTAATCAAGAGTCTTGTTCCATTACCCAGCTTTGGTGGATCTACATTTCTCAACAACAGAATAGGTGCTCCAGGTATTAGAAATATTTTATGTTGGCTGTGTATCTAATCCAGTGGTCCCCAACCTTTCTGAGCTAGAGAGCCACATTCCGCTCTGTGAGAGCGTCGCGAGCCACATATTGCTCCCTCACAGTAGTGGCAACCAGAGCTCCCATTATGGGTATAATGATAACCAAAGCTTTTCCACAGATATCACCCCGAAGCAGTATAACAAGATCCAGCGGTCCCCACAATACTCCCATTCAGTATTCTCCCATCCAGCACTCTCAACATACTGTCACATTTAGCTTCAGGCACCTTATCCGACAGGTGCTATCATCCTGTCTCCAGCGTCCCATACTTAAATTATCTCTAAAACCCCTAAAACCAGTATATGTGCATCAGATCAGCTCTTCTGTTCAGGGCTACACACAAAATTCATAATTTTTAGATTTTCTCCTCATATCTGTTTGCTAAACCTGAAGCTAATGCACCAAGCTGGCAGACAGTCGCGAGCCACAATTCATGGGACCGCGAGCCACATGTGGCTCCCGAGCTACAGGTTGGGGACCCCTGATCTAATCCTATCTTGTGTGATACTGTCTGCTGAGCTGTGTATATAATCCTATCCTGTGTGTTACTGCCTGCTGAGCTGTGTTTCTCATCCTATCTTATGTGTTATTGTCTGTTGAGCTGTGCATCTAATCCTATCCTGTGTGATACTGTCTGCTAAGCTATGTATCTAATTCTATCTTGTGCTATGCTGTCTGCTGAGCCGTGTATCTAATCCTATCCTGTGTGTTACTGTCTACTGAGCTGTATAACCAATCCTATCCTGTGTGATACTGTCTGCTGAGTGAGCGTGACTATGTGGTTGGGCATGGCTTGATACATACACACACATACATACATTCAGCTTCATACATAAAATTGTATGATACACATAATGTTAAGAATGAATAATATAATTTCATTAAATGCGCAAATACGTAAACTCACCACCCTATTCACACAAAATAAAAAACAGCTATTATCATGGGTATAGTATTCATATTGCAACAGCATTATATGATAACCCAGGCATGTCAAACACGCGTCCCGCGGGCCGCATGCGGCCCTTTACAGGCATATCTGCGGCCCGCACAAAAGTCTCAAACTTTGTCTCTAAACACAAAGTTTGAGACTTTTGTGTGGGCCACAGATGCTCAAAACTTCACGATCAGCACTTCCGGCTCTTCAGTCATTGGCCGATATCCCTGCATATGACCTGCTTACGTGATCAGCAGCCGACCAACTAGCTCCGTGTCAATCCATGACGTGTGTACTTTGGTCGGCTGCTGATCACGTAAGCAGGTCATATGCAGGGATATGGGCCAATAATTGACGACCCGGAAGTGCTGATCATGAGTTTTGTACATCTGCGGCTCACATGGCTGCTGATCACCGTCCTAAGTCAGGAAGGCTGAGAGTGACTGTGACCGAGGAAGAAGGGACCCACTGCCGCACAGGCAAAGTCCAAGTAAGTGAGTGGCCCTCCTGTATGTAACGGTACCATTAACCCCTTCCCGACCTTTGATGCCACGTAGGCGTCATGAAAGTCGGTGCCAATCTGACCCATGACGCCTATGTGGCGTCAAGGAAAGATCGCGTCCCTGCAGATCGGGTGAAAGGGTTAACTCCAATTTCACCTGATCTGCAGGGACAGGGGGAGTGGTAGTACAGCCCAGGGGGGGTGGCTTCACCCCCCCCGTGGCTACGATCGCTCTGATTGGCTGTTGAAAGTGAAACTGCCAATCAGAGCGATTTGTAATATTTCACCTATTATAACTGGTGAAATATTACAATCCAGCCATGGCCGATGCTGCAATATCATCGGCCATGGCTGGAAACACTGATGTGCCCCCCCACCCCACCGATCGCCCCCCCAAGCCATCGATCAGTCCTGCACACTGCCCCGCTCCCCTCCATCCTGTGCTCCGCTCCCCCCGTGCTCTTGTCCGCTCCCCCCGTGCTCCAATCCCACCCCCCTGCACTCCGATCCACCCCCCGTGCTCCGATCCACCCCCCGTGCTCCGATCCACCCCCCGCGCTCCGATCCACCCCCCCATGCTCCGATACAACCCCCCGTGCTCCCCACCACCCCATCATACTTACCGATCCTCCCGGGGTCTGTCCGTCTTCTCCATGGGCGCCGCCATCTTCCAAAATGGCGGGCATATGCGCAGTGCGCCCACCGAATCTGCCGGCCAGCAGACTCATTCCAAAGTGCATTTTGATCACTGAGATATAACCTATCACAGTGATCAAAATAAAAAAAATAGTAAAATGACCCCCCCCCCCTTTGTCACCCCCATAGATAGGGACAATAATAAAATAAAGAATTTTTTTTCCACTAAGGTTGGGGTTAGAACTAGGGTTAGGGTTTCGATATGTGCACATGTATGCTGGTCCTCTGCGGATTTTTCCACAGCGGATTTGATAAATCCGCAGTGCTAAACCGCTGCGGATTTATGGCGGATTTTGAAAAAAATGATAGCAAATAAATGTTTAGTTTTTAATTGCTGTATTTTTGTTAAATATATTAGTTGCTGTTGCGCACTGCAAATATATGTTGCTGTTACATATTACTACTTCATATCTTGTTTTCATTGACTGCTGTTAAAATACGTGTGTGACATTAGCTGCTGTGTGCGGCCCTCGCAACAACCTCTTGTTACTCATGTGGCCCTCAGGGTACCCTGAGTTTGACATGCCTGTAACCCACATCCACAACTTAATAAAATCCATGATGATTAGTCATTTTAAAGCAATGCGACGTCCCCATTAACAAAGAAGAATATACTGTAAATAAAATCAAGCGGACAAACCAGAGAGTCTGCTAGCAAATCCAAAATGAGAGTGAGATCATGCAGGATGTTGAGGGGATCTGACCCATACAAGAAGAAATTGGAACTTTTGGATGCGGACAAAGATCATCTGTGGAGTAAAAGTGTGCCACCATTGTTCTCAGCAGCAATCTTGGAGTCAGAGATGCGTCCAGAAGTCTTCCCCATGCTGTTGTCCTTCCATTCAGCACTTTTCACATTCATTTAAACATTTTCACTGCTACTGAGATCTTTTTGTAGGGTCTGCCCATTATACTCGTTATATGAAATGAGAATGCAAGCATTAGGAATTGGCAATGAGCATTTTAGTGCTCGCTCATCCCTAGCGAGGAAAACAAAAAGTGTATGGACAGATGTATTCTGACGGTAGTCACAACTTGTGGACAAACCGTGAGACAGATAAGTCAGATGTTCTGGTGTCAGTACCAAGAGAGCACATAGATAACCAAGGGAAAAGACAAAGGTGTAAGTCGGGTCATGGTCCAAGGGTCAAAATACCAGGAGATAATGGATCAATTAAAAGTACAAAAGGGAAGTCAGAACAAGGTCCAAAGGGTCAGCCAGCAGAAGATCAAAACTCAGAACAACAGAATCAGGCAAACACTCAACAGGAAGCACAAACTACATCAGGCAGGGATCAGGGGCAAACAACTCAGTTAAATTGTTTGGGCAATTTCCAGAACACAAAACACCAGGAGAAATTCCCTCACCTCCTAAACACAGACTGGACAGCCAAGCTGTCAATCAAAGCACCAACAGCTCAGCACGTCCATTACAAGATTGGACAGCTGAGCTGTCAATTAAAACACTGTCAACTTAGCATGACCCAGTTTCCAAAGGACAGCATAGCTATCTCTCACTGAGTGGAGGAATCGTGACGAACAGACTACAAAAGAACTAGTGTGACGATGTCTAGAAGTTCAATGGGTTAACTGAGAAACCTGAAGTGAACTACTGCAAAAGAAGGTGGACATGGGAGAAAGGAGCTTCCAACTTTGAGTGAACAGTTTGATAGAGCCTCTGTCCTCTTAAAGCATGACTATGCCATTATGCACAACGAGATGTTCGATAAAGACTTAGTTTCATTGGTTTTTGGTTGTGTGTTATGTTATATTCCTGGGAAAACATTTAATCACTCCTTCTATTATCATAAATAAAAAAATCACATGTGGTTTCCAATAAGATGACCATTAAACCTACTGAATTACCTTAGCCGACTAAAAAAAATAGTTAAGTAACAAAATACATCTCTACTAAACCTGTAGGTATGTTTAAAAAACCTCTGCAGGACAGCATAGAGGGTGGCAGGACTTTTTATCCCTCCTTTACCAGCACTTAGCAACACCTCCTTATACAAGCAGGTCCCCTGATGACTTGAGCTTGGAAGAAACGCGTCGGGACGAAAAGAAAGGGATAGTGCAGGGCATGTGCATACAGGGGTAGCTGTGGACTGCCCTTGTAAGGGCAGGAGCTTTGGGGATAGCTTACTGTTAGCCTCATAGGGATTGACATAGGGATTGTCATCTCTGCTTTACCCGGGTGTTTATCTGACGTGGAAACATCTGGTGCTCCTTTGCCTGCCTGATGGAATTGGTGAGACCATTCCTTTAAGTTTGTTTAAAGTTACAATAAGCATCTCTTACAGTACATGCTAAGCAAATTGTTTATTGTCTATGTATGCGCCTGAGGATATAGGGATTGGTGCTGTCTCTCATTTTTCTGGGTACAGCTCCTTGTGATCCCTGTCTCAGTAATAGTGGTTCCACTATGGGAGTTTTCACCCGCAACATCTGAAAAACGGTATCTCTAATGGACAGTTTCTCCGCCTTAGAAGGAATTGTAGTGTAAAGACCGATTTCCTCGGACAAGCAAAAGATCTGACAAACTGGTTCAAACAGAGAGGCTATCCACCTGTGATAATTTCAAAGGCATTTCGAAATGCCTGTGACCAGGATAGATCGAGCCTTTTGGAGAAAAAGGTACGTGAACCCCTCCGTACTGTGCCCTTGATTACTACATTTAATAATCAGTGGTCCGACATTAAAGGAATTTTGTCAAGGAATTTGGACATTCTTAGGAGTGACAAGAAAATTATTCCCTTTATTTCTGAGACCCCTATTTTGGTGGCTAGGAGGGCAAAGAATCTAAAAGATGATCTATGCCACAGTCACTACCAAAGACCCTCTGGCAGGTTGAATCGTGGAACTAAAATCTTCGGCTCTTACCCTTGTGGTAACTGTAACTTTTGTCAATTTTTGATAGCCAGTGATGGTCATTCTGTGTCTTCTTTGCCATTCCAGATTCGCCCCAGTGAATACTTTAATTGCCGGTCACAAAATTTGGTGTATGCCATCTTTTGCGGATGTCCTAAAATATATGTGGGCCAGACATCACAAGAACTCAGAAGAAGGATGCAACAACACCTTTCCAACATCACCACCGCATCAAGAGATCAGAAAAGAAATAAAACTTTGTCTTCTGTGGCGGCTCACTTTCTGGAGGCACATCAGGGACATCCTTCTGGTTTCAAGGTCATGGGCTTGGAGAGTGTATCCACAAATATCAGGGGCAGAAACATCACGAATGCCCTTTTACGCTGTGAATCTAAATGGATCTATGAGCTCCAGAGCTGTACACCTAAAGGTTTAAACGAGGACCTGTTATTTACAGGATTCTATAAACAGCTATGATCTCCTTCTTTAGACTCTCTTTGGACTTTTGTAGGATTGCATCTTTGCCATTGGGTTTGAGTAGTATCTAACCAATGTATCTTGGCACTTTAGGTGGGAATTTTTGACTATTTTACATAGTTATACTTTTCAGAGCCATTATGGTTCTGCATTCCTGTATAGGACTATGTTGGCACTATATATTTGTATGGTCTTTTTATGACCTTTTTGTCATCCATTTTGCTGGCCACCCTTAAATAACCATCTAAAAATTATATTTATCTAATTTGGCACCTTGTGTGTGTATATGGTGCCCCGAATAGGGCGAGTTTATCATCGCTATGATACTGATGATATTCAATATCGTGAATTTGACATCTTAATATACTTATCCATGTAAGTTTAATACCATCAGTTATGCAACATGTAACATATATAAAATGCCATTTTTTGGATGTTTCTGCAAGTTTTACTAACTACTACTTTTGGTAGCGTACATCTGGTGTCTGTAATTGCGTAACTCTATTGTTTGCTACAATGGTGATTACTATTATTTTTGTAATATTTGTACTCTGAGAGGGTTGTTTATATAGCCTTCACCTTGGCACCATCAGTGGGTAGCTGTTTATTAGTGTTTAATCATCTATACATGGCTGTGGCCGTTTGGGCCATTGCAGTAATTACCTTTTCAGAGTACTATTATCGCCGCTAACTTTTTACAAACATCATGGTTTATAATATCCAGCACCGTTGTACCTGCGCATTTTTATCTGGTATTCCGGTACCCCAAATGGGGCCAGGTTATTACCGCCATGTTTTTTTTTGGTTATTGTACCACCGGATATCTGATGATACCCAATATTGCGATTTTGGCATTCTTTCATGCAAGTCTGATACTGTCATTTTGGCATCATGTGACCTATAGTAACTGCCATCATTTGGATGTTTCTGCTAGCTTCACTAATGGACACATTTGGCATCATACATCTGGTGTCTGTAATTGTGGAACTTTATTAACTGCTACAATGGTGACTATCATTGTTGTAATATTTGTACTCGGAGAGGGTTGTCTATAAAGTTTTTTTCTCAGTACCATTAGTAAGTAGTTGTTCATCAATAATTAATAATTTATATTCTGCTGTGGCCGCTTGGGCCATTGCAGTAATGACCTTTTCAGAATATGGTTATCGCCGCTATATCTTATACAAACACTATGGTTCATAATACCCAGCACCGATGCACTTGCGCATCTTTATCAGGTATCCCGGCGTCTGAGCGCTATAAGGACAACAACGCGACTATTGTTGTTGGTTGCCATGGCTGCAGGATGACTACTTCCGGCGGTTTGGCCCGTCTCCAATATTGTCATCATTTAGTACCTTGGCGCCTGCGCTATGGGTAATGGTGCAGACACTTTTTCCGGCCTGGGGTCACCACCTCGGTGGTTGCCATGGTGCTATTGCGACTACTTCCGGTCGCGCGGCTTACTTGCGGTATTGCGGCGCCTGCGCACAACATAGGCAACAACGCGGCTATCGCTTCCGGTCCCATACCCGAAGCTCCACTCTCAGCTGAGGCTGATCCACGTATAATGTAAGTTGTATTTAAACCACGAGGGTCTGTAAGCGGACATACTGGCCCCTGATGAAGCTGCTTTTTGTGCGGCGACACGCGTAGGGCAACATAGCCCCACGGACTTACTTGGCACTTTATTGACAGGACGGACTGACAGGACGGACTGGACTCCCTGCTCTTTTGCCTTTATTCTGGGTTTTGGAGCACGACACATTTCATGGGCATGACATGAGTATGATATCTCTGTTAATAGGACTGTCTCTTCATGTGTTCTACCTAAACTGGTTTTGATTATTATACTCAGCCTGATATGATAATTAGGATAATATGGTATCTTTGAGGATTTTTGGTCTATATTACACACATGTTAGTGGGCATAGTGCTCATGTTGGTATTCCCTTTTTAAAGTGGTTTACATCTATGTCCTCCCTATCCATTAGGTTCTGTGGTTACTAACTGGGACAGGCACACTCTATGGGTATCTTATTGTACTATATACATAATTATGTGTGTTTTCTTTCGGATAAAGATTTTTGCATCATGATTGGGCCCATATGATGTTATATACCTGAAGTGCTATATTATCTGTCCCAACCTTTGTGCCAAGATACACTCTAGTCTGTGGGTTGTGTTTTTGTACTACCGTCATTACGGGTATTTTTGGTGTATTTTAATTGTTTTTAATGTATGGTCTGTTTACAGTGTTTGTGCAATAAACTTTGGATATATTTTTTGTAAATTTTGTGGTCCTGTTGATCTCCTATTCAACATGTCTTTTTGCTCTCCATAATTCCACAGTAATAGTGGTTCCGCAATCACTGTCGGAATTTTACTAATCCTATTTTGGGCTCATTTGTATCTCTAATCCATCACATATGGTTGAGACTTGGCCCTTCTGTTTTTATATATATTCACTTGGGTGACGTGATTTTAATGACTTTAGTATATTAAAAGTTATGTTTTATTTTCCACTTTTTTGCTTTGTTATGTTTAAAAAATACAAAGGTTTTGTCAAGCACATCCTCCTGTTAAAATCATAAAAGTCCTCAACATAACCCGGCTCTACAGACATAAATGCTTTTTTTGTTTTATATTTCACATAATTTGGCTGCTTAAAAAGCTGATTAGTGAGGAGGACTCTAAAATTCTATGGGCAGTAATTGGCCTGCTCAAAGATAAGAAAAGATGAAAGCAAAGCTTTCAATGTGAGCTATTATACAGGAGGAAGGTGTTCTGTAAATGTAAAGGTGTGACCTCCATCTAATAGGGCCATAAGGTCATTTCAATAAGCACCGAGTAAAGTTATCTCTGTATTTGAGTTTTTACTAGAAATCTCAGCAGTATACCCATAGTCCTTGTCACTCTTCTGTGAGCATGGAAAATAATTACATCTTAAAACTGAGAGGTCAAACAAATGAATGACACATCTTCTGCATCCTCTGCTGTTTTCTCTTTGGACATGCCACTGAAGTTTTTTTTTTTTAAAGTTATTTTTTTTTAATCAAACAAGTCAGGCCCTTTAATCATTCTTTAAAAATAATCTAAGGGAGACCATGTAATGTTATAAAACAACACACAAAGTGCACTACACTGCATTGTAATATGTATGAAAAGCACAAAGAAGACTGAGGGGACCACAACTTAAAGGGAACCCATCACCAGGTTTGGCCAATATGAGATACTGCCACCACCATTTAGGCCTGATAGACAGTATTCTATAATGTTGTATATCTGCCCCCAGCCCGGACTGAAAGATAAGAAAAAGAGCTTTTGTTATACTCACCTGTTGGGCTGTCCAGTCCGAGGGATGTCGTTGATCTTGGTCCTATTCCTCTCTTCTTCTTACTTTGTGTGGATGACGCATCCCTACGTCATCCACACTGTCTCCCTGGCATCGTGCTCCTGCAGAGGCGTACTTCTCTTCTCTGACTAGAGCAAAGTACTGCACTGCAGTGCGCATGTGACGGGAAAAGTCAAAGAACCTCAGCACATGCGCACTGCAGTACTTGGATCTGCCCTCAGTGCAGAGAAGTACGACTCTGCAGGAGCTCGATGCCGGGGAGACTGTGTGGATGATGTAGGGATGTGTCATCCACATGAAGCAAGAAGGAGAATGGCATCATGAGATGAGGGGAAGTGCCGCACCAAGAACTTCGACACCCCTCAAAACCGGACCACCCTGGAGTTGAGTATAATAAAAGCTCTTCTTACCTTTCAGGTAGGGTTTGGGGCAGATATACAGAATAATAAAATGTCTCATATGGGTCAAACCTGGCGACAGGTTCGCTAGATGTTTCCTCTTTCAACTATTTTTCTTGCTAATCCCTTGTGGCTTATTAAAAGCAAAAAAATCATCTGTTCTAACTCAGCGGTTCCTTCCATCTACATCTGCAAAGTCACTCAGCTCTGTGATAGGCTGCTGCATGGTTGATATTATGTCACAGCTGCAGCCTATACGCAATCACTAGAGCAACGGCAGTGACAAAGTGCTGCACCCAAAGAGGTCACGTAACAGATGAATTTATTATTTTTAACACAATCATACTAATTTAGTTAATGTTGAAAAGGTAAAAACACTTTTAGTAATCCTAAAAAAAATAATCTAATGGGGTCATGTGATAAATTGCTCATATACAGGTGCTTCTCACAAAATTAGAATGTCATGAAAAAGTGAATTTATTTAATTTCTTCAATACAAAAGTGAAACTCATATATTAAATAGAATCATTAGAAACAGTGATCTATTTCAAGTGTTTATTTTTGTTAATGTTGACGATTATGGCTAACAGCCAATGAAAACCCCAAAGTCATAGATAATCTATGGGATAATGTCAAGAGGAAGATGAGGACACCAGTCCCAACAATGCAGATGAGCTGAAGGCTGTTATCAAAGCAACCTGGGTTTCCATAACATCTCAGCAGTGCCACAGCCTGATAACCTCCATGCCACGCCGCATTAATGCACTATTTGATGCAAAAGGAGCCCCGACCAAGTATTGAGTGCATTTACTGAACATACATTTCAGTAGGCCAACATTTTGGATTTTAAAATAATTTTTCAAGCTGGTGTTATAAAGTATTCTAATTTACTGGGACAATGACTTTTGGATTTTCATTGGCTGTAAACCATAATCATTAACATTAACAGAAATCAACACTTGAAATAGATCACTATGTTTGTAATAACTCTATATAATTTATGAGTTTCATTTTTTGTATTGAAGAACTGAAATAAATGAACTTTTTGATGATATTCTAATTTTGTGAGATGCACCTGTATGTCGAAATGAAGCACACCCCAACCTACTACATGATAATTACAAGGTGGGCATAATACATTCAATCTGGTTAAATAAAATGCATTATGTTTTCTCAGGTGCCCATTCAGCTGAAATGTATTGGAGTGCAATGACCCGCTGGCCCCCTGCACTGCCAATCAAAGGTTGGTAGCCCACTTCAAGATGCTCATTTCGAGTGCATGGCAGTGACGTCATGCGATGCCAGAACCGCTTAGAAATGATAAGGTCACTATATTTATTGAAAACCAAAAAAAAAGACATCTCTAAAAGTTAACTTTTATTAATTCACTAGAAGGTGGCTCGATTCTAACGCATCAGGTATTCTAGAATATGCATGTCCACGTAGTATATTGCCCAGCGACGTAGTATATTGCCCAGCCACGTAGTATATTGCCCAGCCACGTAGTATATTGCCCAGCCACGTAGTATATTGCCCAGCCACGTAGTATATTGGCCAGCCACATAGTATATTGCCCAGCAACGTAGTATATTGCCCAGCCACGTAGTATATTGCCCAGTCACGTAGTATATTGCACGGCCACGTAGTATATTGCCCGGCCACGTAGTATATTGCCCAGCCACGTAGTATACAGCACAGAGCCACGTAGTATACAGCACAGAGCCACGTAGTATACAGCACAGACACGTAGTATATTGGCCAGTCACGTAGTATATTGCCCAGCTACATAGTATATTGCCCAGCCACGTATGTAACAGGTTAAAAAATAGAAAATAAACATACTCACCTTCTGAAGGGCCCTTGTAGTCCTGCTGCCTGTCGCGGCAGCTTCCGGTCCCAGGTTTGGTATGAGCGCAGGACCTGTGATGACGTCGTGGTCACATGACCGTGACGTCATAGCAGGTCCTTCTCGCATAGCATCCTTAGCACCGGAACCTGCCGCTTGCACTGTCGAGGACAGACAACACGTTGAAGGGTGAGAATAATGTTTTTTTTATTATTATTATTTGTAACAGTAGATCTTTTTTCTATTGATGCTGCATACACATCATCAATAGTAAAAAGTTGGTCACACAGGGTTAATAGCTGCGTAACCGGAGTGCGTTACACCACGCTCCGGTAACGCTGGCATTAACCCTGTGTGAGGGCTGACTGGATGACTGGAGGGGAGTATGGAGCGGGCACTGACTGCGGGGAGGAAAGAGCGGCCATATCGCCACCGGACTGTGGCCGTCGCTGATTGGTCGTGGCAATGGTCGTGGGCGTTTTGCAAGGTGCAAAAAATATATATATGGTACAAAGATAGTATAATAACTAAACCAAGGGCTGATCTCAACCTAGATGAGCCCTAGCAATTGCCCTACCTGTCAGCAGAAGTTGGCACCCCAGTTATAGGCATGATGGCGCCCCCGCTCAAAGTCTGTATCCCTAGTATTTCTAAAGCACCATAAATATACTAAGCACTATTTATACACAAAAACACACACATACAGAAACATTGAAAAATAGTACCCCAAATATATAGACCAACCAGGTTTAAATCAACAGATAAATATCTCGTAATTGATATATGCTGCGTTCAGGGAGAAATCTAACCAGGATGTGTAATCACGTTACTAATGCAGAACAGAAAAGCTCGGATGACTTTCCCATCTCAGAATGCTATTAGTAGAAGTTGGCTTATAGAAGAGGGAGGTTCTAAGTAAACCATCTTTCTCAACCAAAATATTGATGTTCAGAAATGTGATCTGTTTCTCCCTTACTTCTGAGGTGAAGAACAAACCTATATCATTGGAGTTAAGATGTTCAACAAAAACCTTAAAAGACTATCTGTCTGCTGCCCAAAGGACAAGGATGTCGTCAATATATCTCCCCCAGAATTATATTCGGGGACACCAGACAATGTCCTCGTCTTTGAAAACCATGATTTCCTCCCACCAACCCAGGAGCAAATTGGCATATGTGGGGGCACAGGAGACATCCATCGCCCCTGAGTTTGTGGTAGTATTTGCCATTAAATAAAAATAAATTATGGCACAGTATGAATTTCAGGAGATCCCCTAGAAATGTATTGTGTGGTCCTAAATGCAAACTCTACCTTTCAAAAAATAGTTGACTACCTCCAGGCCCTCTTTGTGTCTGATACTACTGTATAGAGCTTCAACATCTATTGAGGCTAGTATGGTTCCTGGGTCAACCATAATGCCCTCAAGTTTATTAATGAGGTCCATTGTGTCCCTTAGGTAGAAGAGAAGAGCCAACACAAAGGGTCTCAGTAGTTTGTCCACATATATACTGGAATTCTGACACAGGGCATCGACTTTTAATGACGTTAACTTTTAGAGGTTTTTTTTGCTTTGGTTTTTGATGAGATATGATGCTCATGATGGGCACATCAAAATATGCTATTAGCATCTGTATCGGCTATAGAAGAGGATGTGGTGCATTGTAGGAGCACAGGAAAGTAAGAAAAAAACTCTTTTTTTAAATGGCCTGTAGAAGAGCGTAGGGTATTATTACTGAAAGGGGCCCAGGATGGGAGACATTATGCAGCATTGGCACCCCTGCACACTTCCCTCCTTCTCCGCAGGCAGGGATGCTGCCTCACCACCATTGCCCACGTCCTGCACTTTCTCCTGCTGCTGCTGTCCAGGGTCTGCACGTGGCTTGCAGGTACAGTGCTTAGGGTGCGCTCCCGCCCTCTTAAAGGGACAGTGTGCACCATACTAAAGTGTTCCCAGCCAATGGCTGGGGGACATTTATTATTTAAGGCATGCCCACTTATTGGAAAGTGCCAACATATTCACTCTGCCCTTTGCACTTTGAGCTCTTGGCACTTCCATTCGCTTCAGATCGGGCCAAGGGGACATTCATCATGTCCGATCTTACGAAGTTCTGGCATGGCTCAGTGCCCTATGGGAGAGAGGGGATCTTCTAGTTTTCAATCTGCAGTTGTTTCTTGAGGCCTTCTTCAATGTTTTTGATGAGCATGGTTGCATCTCCTTTGCAGCATACTCTATCCTCAGATTGCGTTAGGGAAACTTCACAGTGGGCAAGTACGCCATCCAATTTTGCACTCTGTCCTCTGACTTCGCTAGGAACAATGAGGTGCTGGAGGCCACCTTCTGGGAGGTCCTTTCTGGGAGAATTAAAGAGCTGGCCTGTTATGATATACCCACCTCGCTGGACGACCTGGTGTCCCTGGCACCTCGGATCGACATCAGGTTTTAGAAGTGGTCCAAAGATGTGAACCTCAAGAGAAGACCTGTGCCCTTGGCTCCTACTTTTCAATAGACTTTAGCGAATATTGTCAGCTCCCTCCTTATTCGTCTCTCCATGCATGTGTTGTGACTGTCACACAGCCACCACACATGCAGCTGTGGCCTCGGACACTTTATTATCGGGAGCGATTCAGGTATTTGGGTCCCCACAGTAGCTATTCGGTAAGCTCTATTAGAGAGCTGAATAAGGAGGGAGCCGACAATACTCGCTCAAGTCTACTTTGCAAAGGCCGATCACTATACAGACTTCAGCTTCGGCACCCTCCTCTCAGCCCATGCATATCGACAAGGTGAAGCTGGCCGGCCGAAAAGGACATGAAAGCAGACTTGTCTTGGGTCCCACCTGGAAAAACCTTCATCTCAAAAGGACAGGAAGTGGGTGATTCTCTGGGGTCACTCGTCTAAATTGGCTGGTTATGCCAGACTGAAGAAAACAGCTCTTCTCATTTCATGGCATAATTGGTGGTCATCTCTTCACAAGGATATTGCAGATTTCATCTTGGCCTGTCCTTCCTGCATCCAGAATGAGACTTTGAAACAGCTTCCTGGTAGCATATTGTGATAGACTTCATTACCGATCTTCTAGTATCGACCGGTTGTACATTCATCTGGGTAGTTGTGGATTGCTTCTCTAAGATGACCCATTTTAATTCGTTATCCGACCTCCCATCTGCTCCTGTGCTTACCTAGAAGTTTATTCAGCACATTTTTCACCTTAATGGGTTACCTCTTCATATTGTGTCTGATAGAGGCGTCCAATTTGCATATCGCTTCTGGAGTGCTATCCTCAAACTACTAAATGTCAACTTGGTCTTCTCTTTAGCTGACCATCGGCAATCCAATGGCTAGTTAGAGCAGCTCAACCAGATCCTACCGCGGGTCATAGATCCCTGGGTACTATGCTTAGGACACGCTCTCGCCCTCTTAAGTGACAGAGCATGCAGTCCTAATGAGTCCCCAGCCAATGGCTGGGAGACACTTATTATTTATTGCAACATCACCTGCTGGGAGGTGTTATGACCTGGTGGTCAAGACAATAATGGATCTGGTGGTTAAGAGCACACGGAGTGACCTGATAGTTACTGATAATAAAGGACGAGCTCTGGGACGTGGGAACTCTGCTGACCGCAATCCCTAATCCCATCAAACACACTAGAAATAGCCGTGGATTGCGCCTAACGCTCCCTATGCAACTCGGCACAGCCTAAGGAACTAGCTAGCCCTGAAGACAGAAAAATAAAGCCTACCTTGCCTCAGAGAAATTCCCCAAAGGAAAAGGCAGCCCCCCACATATAATGACTGTGAGTAAAGATGAAAATACAAACACAGAGATTAAATAGATTTAGCAAAGTGAGGCCCGACTTACTGAACAGACCGAGGATAGGAAAGGTTACTTTGCGGTCAGCACAAAAACCTACAAAATGACCACGCAGAGGGCGCAAAAAAGACCCTCCGCACCGACTCACGGTGCGGAGGCGCTCCCTCTGCGTCCCAGAGCTTCCAGCAAGCAAGACAACAATAAAATAGCAAGCTGGACAGAAAAATAGCAAACCAAAGAAATACAAGCTGGAACTTAGCTTCTGCTGGGAAGACAGGT
The DNA here is from genome assembly GCF_032444005.1 of Ranitomeya imitator. Taxonomy (NCBI): domain Eukaryota; kingdom Metazoa; phylum Chordata; class Amphibia; order Anura; family Dendrobatidae; genus Ranitomeya; species Ranitomeya imitator. Next base: position 60,186,583 of record NC_091285.1, read on the forward strand.
CACAAGAACGATCCAGGAGTGAACTAGACCAATACTGGAACATTGACAGGAGGCATGGAGCAAAGATCTAAGTGGAGTTAAATAGAGCAGCAGCTAATGAATTAACCTCGTCACCTGTGGAAGGAAACTCAGAAACACCCACCAGAGGAAGTCCATGGACAGAACCAGCCGAAGTACCATTCATGACCACAGGAGGGAGCCGACAACAGAATTCACAACAGGGAGGTGCCTGAGCAATGTGTTCACTCTGCCTTGCTGCAGTTTTGCCAGTTCTTAGGCCCCTGTAACTGCCAGTACCTGCCTGTTCCTACCTGTACCTGCATTCCTGTACCTGCTGTGTGTTCCTGTATTCCAGCCATGCCTGCCAGCATCTTTCTCCCTGCATATCAGCCGTGCCCACCAGCACTTGTCTGCACTTGCCGTACATGCCTGTATACCATTACCATTCATACCTGTCTGTAGCTGCCATGCCAGCTTGTATACCAGCCGTACTTGCCTGCACCTGCAGTGCTTGCCTGTATACCAGCCATTAGGGTTGAGCGACTTTTACTTTTATAGGATCGGGTCGGGTTTCACGAAACCCGACTTTTTCAAAAGTCGGGTCGAGTGAAATCGGCCGATCCTATAAAAAAGTCGGGGTCGGGGTCGGCCGAAACTCGATACCCAATGCAATGCATTGGGTTTCCAATGGTTCCCAGGGTCTGAAGGAGAGGAAACTCTCCTTCTGGCCCTGCGATCCATATTTAAGTGTAAAATAAAGAATTAAAATAAAAAATATCGCTGTACTCACCCTCGGACGCGCCCTGCTTCTTTCCGGCAGCCTTCCTTCCTAAGAATCAGCGCTTCCAGGACCCTCCGGTGACGTCGCGGCTTGTGATTGGTCGCGCGAGCGGTCACATGGGCGGTCGCGCGACCAATCACAAGCCGCGACGTCACCGCAAGGTCCTGCAAGCGCTGATTCGAAGGAAGAAAGGCTGCCGGTTAGTACCAGGGCGCGTCAGAGGGTGAGTATAGCGATATTTTTTATTTTAATTCTTTATTTTACACTTAAATATGGATTCCGATATCGGAATTCCGATACCAGATTCAGAAGATCGCCGACTTCATGGCCGACCCCACACAGGGGTCGGGTCGGGTTTCATGAAACCCGACTTTGCCAAAAGTCGGCGACTTCTGAAAATGGCCGACCCGTTTCGCTCAACCTTACCAGCCATACCTGAAATCTGAGCCATTTCTGTGACCCAGGTTTAGTAATTTTCTTTTGTTATTCCTTTTTATTTTATGTAATTGTATATATCGTACTGTTTGTTCCCATTATGTGTCATCTTGTATATTTTTTATAAACACTGCCTATCTTTCTGGATTACATATATACATTTAGAGTGTCTGATCCTTTTGCTCTGTAAACCACACCACTGAAGTCATATGCAACATGTAATGGGTGTCCAATCGGTCTGTATAAACGATTGGTGGTAGCAGCAGGTAGCTCTTTTAGTTATTGTAAAGCTAGCAGTTGTGGTACGGGGGGTAAATACATGTATTCCATGCATTGGAATTGGTGGTGTACAGTTGTGGCCAAAAGTATTGACACCCCTGCAATTCTGTCAAATAATACTCAGTTTTTTCCTGAAAATGATTGCAATCACAAATTCTTTGGTATTATTATCTTCATTTAATTTGTCTTAAATGAAAAATCACAAAAAGAATTGTCGTAAAGCCAAATTGGATATAATTCCACACCAAACATAAAAAAGGGGGTGGACAAAAGTATTAGCACTATTCGAAAAATCATGTGATGCTTCTCTAATTTGTGTAATTAACAGCACCTGTAACTTACCTGTGGCACCTAACAGGTGTTGGCAATAACTAAATCACACTTGCAGCCGGTTGACATGGATTAAAGTTTACTCAACCGCTGTCCTGTGTCCTTGTGTGTACCACATTGAGCATGGAGAAAAGAAAGTAGACCAAAGAACTGTCTGAGGACTTGAGAAACCAAAATTGTGAGGAAGCATGAGCAATCTCAAGGCTACAAGTCCATCTCCAAAGACCTGAATGTTCCTGTGTCTACCGTGCGCAGTGTCATCAAGAAGTTTAAAGCCCATGGCACTGTGGCTAACCTCCCTAGATGTGGACAGAAAATAAAAATTGACAAGAGATTTCAACACAAGATTGTGCTGATGTTGGATAAAGAACCTCGACTAACATCCAAACAAGTTCAAGCTGCCCTGCAGTCCGAGGGTACAACAGTGTCAACCCGTCCTATCTGTCGGCATCTGAATGAAAAGGGACTGTATAGTAGGAGACCTAGGAAGACCCCACTTCTTACCCTGAGACATAAAAAAACCAGGCTGGAGTTTGTCAAAACTTACCTGAAAAAGACTAAAACGTTTTGAAAGAATGTTCTCTGGTCACATGAGACAAAAGTAGAGCTTTTTGGGCAAAGGCATCAACATAGAGTTTACAGGAGAAAAAAAGAGGCATTCAAAGAAAAGAACACGGACCCTACAGTCAAACATGGTGGAGGTTCCCTGATGTCTTGGGGTAGCTTTGCTGCCTCTGGCACTGGACTGCTTGACCGTGTGCATGGCTTTATGAAGTCTGAAGACTACCAACACATTTTGCAGCATAATGTAGGGCCCAGTGTGAAAAAGCTGGGTCTCCCTCATAGGTCTTGGGTCTTCCAGCAGGACAATGACCCAAAACACACTTCAAAAAGCACTAGAAAATGGTTAGAGAGAAAGCACTTGAGACTTCTAAGGTGGCCAGCAATGAGTCCAGACCTGAATCCCATAGAACACCTGTGGAGAGATCTAAAAATGGCAGTTTGGAGAAGGCACCCTTCAAATATCAGGGACCTGGAGCAGTTTGCCAAAGAAGAATGGTCTAAAATTCCAGCAGAGCATTGTAAGAAACTCATTGATGGTTACCGGAAGTGGTTGGTCGCAGTTATTTTGGCTAAAAGTTCTGCAACCAAGTATTAGGCTGAGGGTGCAAATACTTTTGTCTGGGCCATTTTTGGAGTTTTGTGTGAAATGATCAATGTTTTGCTCTTTGCTTCATTCTCTTTTGTGTTTTTTCATTTAAGACAAATTAAATGAAGATAATGATATCAAAGAATTTGTGATTGCAATAATTTTCAGGAAGAAACTGAGTATAATCTGACAGAATTGCAGGGGTGTCAATACTTTTGGCCACAACTGTACATACCACATGCTCACTTGGAGGTCTCCCATAACCGTTCTAGTAGTGGAAGCAGCCGCAGCCTCATCCATCTCTCATCAGACAATTGGGCAATTGCCCTGATGATTGAAGGCAGCTAAGTTGCATTCACGTGGCAATGTGGTAACAGCGGCTTGGATAGCATGACCCTACGGCTGTGCATCTTTGAAAGGGTACCATTGGACTCTAGTTACACCATTGGTGAAAAGTTATACTTTTCTTCTAATTACAGTAACCTATTGTAGCATTTGGTATAAATTTGTTGCATTATGTGGTGCATTGTAAATAGAGTGTCCAATTGTCACTTGTTCCTAAAATAGTAGGTGATGGCAGGGACATACTAATATAAGATTATTCCTTTTTTTCGGTATTCTTTTAATATCAAACACTTTAAATAGAGATAGGTGAGATTTTACATTTCACCATTTCCAAAACTTGTAATATAGGAATAATTTCCCGAGTAATCGTTTAGCCGTGAGACCATCTGTGCTTCCTGATTTGCCTGGTATTTATCATTAACCTAATTTTGGACTCACAGGCTGGCATGCTTTGCTTTTTTCTTTCCTCTCAAATTAGGCTTTTTACGTTGTTTATGACTTGTTAATAGTAAATAGAGAGAGGTTCGTCTGTGATGAAATATTTTCCAAAATAGTATAATTCCTGTAAAAAATTTTTATTTTCACATTGGTAATTATATAGTTTAATTTTTATTTGCTAACTATAAATTAATTTTCCTGGCATGTTGCTTTGGTTTTAAATGTTTTTGGCTGTGCTCTGGTAGCACATTTCAGGAACACTTTTAAATAGGACATTTCTTTTAAATTGCACAGAGGTGTCTTTGAATATTGTATTGGGTTGATTTGCTGCTCCCAATGCCAACTTGCAAAATCGGTATTACTAAAATAATTGGGTATCATTTATCATGAAATACAAGCTGAAGAAGAAGATTAGGTTTTATATGTGAATAATGAGTGGAATAGAAGATTTTCTGCAATAGTAGGAAAATTCAAACTTACACGACAAACTAAATAAATATGGACCTTTTCTTCCTCGGATGACAATTATTGGAAACAATATTCAGTAATACACTACACCAATACAGACTTTCTTATTCTACTGTTAAACAAGTCACTGACATACCAGGAGCCGTCTTGATAATTTAGGGATCATCTGTAGTTTCTAAGCTTTGCTCTTATCTGATTCTGTCTTGCCCTTGTTCATTGAGGAACATACTGGAATCCGACATGCATGTTGGTTCCACCTTGAATTTATTTGTATAGTCAGAAGGCAGGAGGCTCTTGTTAGTCGTTCAGTACTTTTCTCAGTCTGCAACGTAGGCCACGTTCACATGTTCAGTATTTAGTCAGTATTTTGCATCAGTATTTCTAAGCCAAAACAAGGAGTGGCACAGTCAGAGGCAGGTCCAAGACAAATGGGTAGGTGGCTGCCTAGGGCACCATTAATGAGAGCTTTAAGCGCATAAAAATGGCCAATTTTATGTGTACCTGGTAGCCCCTTTACGGCATCTCTCTTATACCAGGTCCTACGCTTGACCTACCTCGCTGAGAATAAACATCTCCATCTGAATGGGTACATGTGAAACCTCTTCTTAGACTAAAATTCTCTCTCTCTGTGGAGGGGTATTGGACCTGCTGTAATTAAAACACCTGAAGCTAGGAGGCGGAGTGCACGATCAGAAGGCTAGAGAATACATTTCAAAAACCTGACCTGCACATTCAAACATAGACTAAGTGTGAACAGGTGCTGAACCCAGAGTCGCCAACTCGTATATAGTTAAGTGAATTAGGCAGCACACTGCAGCGCTAAAACATGCAAACTTGAAAACACGAAATTTGAACTGCATTACTGCACTAAAAATATGAAAAATGAGAGCTTTTAGCGCATAAAAATGGCCAATTTTATGTGTACCTGGTAGCCTCTTTACGGCATCTCTCTTATACCAGGTCCTACGCTTGACTTACCTCGCTGAGAATAAACGTCTCCATCTGATGGGGTACATGTGAAACCTCTTCTTAGACTAAAATTCTCTCTCTCTGTGGAGGGGTATTGGACCTGCTGTAATTAAAACACCTGAAGCTAGGAGGCGGAGTGCACGATCAGAAGGCTAGAGAACACATTTCAAAAACCTGACCTGCACATCCAAACATAGACTAAGTGTGAACAGGTGCTGAACCCAAAGTCGCCAACTCGTATATAGTTAAGTAAATAAGGCAGCACACTGCAGCGCTAAAACATGCAAACTTGAAAACACGAAATTTGAACTGCATTACTGCACTAGAAATATGAAAAATGAGAGCTTTTAGCGCATAAAAATGGCCAATTTTATGTGTACCTGGTAGCCTCTTTACGGCATCTCTCTTATACCAGGTCCTACGCTTGAAATACCTCGCTGAGAATAAACGTCTCCATCTGAATGGGTACACGTGAAACCTCTTCTTAGACTAAGATTCTCTCTCTCTGTGGAGGGGTATTGGACCTGCTGTAATTAAAACACCTGAAGCTAGGAGGCGGAGTGCACGATCAGAAGGCTAGGGAATACATTTCAAAAACCTGACCTGCACATCCAAACATAGACTAAGTGTGAACAGGTGCTGAACCCAGAGTCGCCAACTCGTATATAGTTAAGTAAATAAGGCAGCACACTGCAGCGCTAAAACATGCAATCTTGAAAACACGAAATTTGAACTGCATTACTGCACTAGAAATATGAAAAATGAGAGCTTTTAGCGCATAAAAATGGCCAATTTTATGTGTACCTGGTAGCCTCTTTACGGCATCTCTCTTATACCAGGTCCTACGCTTGACTTACCTCGCTGAGAATAAACGTCTCCATCTGATGGGGTACATGTGAAACCTCTTCTTAGACTAAAATTCTCTCTCTCTGTGGAGGGGTATTGGACCTGCTGTAATTAAAACACCTGAAGCTAGGAGGCGGAGTGCACGATCAGAAGGCTAGAGAACACATTTCAAAAACCTGACCTGCACATCCAAACATAGACTAAGTGTGAACAGGTGCTGAACCCAGAGTCGCCAACTCGTATATAGTTAAGTAAATAAGGCAGCACACTGCAGCGCTAAAACATGCAAACTTGAAAACACGAAATTTGAACTGCATTACTGCACTAGAAATATGAAAAATGAGAGCTTTTAGCGCATAAAAATGGCCAATTTTATGTGTACCTGGTAGCCTCTTTACGGCATCTCTCTTATACCAGGTCCTACGCTTGAAATACCTCGCTGAGAATAAACGTCTCCATCTGAATGGGTACACGTGAAACCTCTTCTTAGACTAAAATTCTCTCTCTCTGTGGAGGGGTATTGGACCTGCTGTAATTAAAACACCTGAAGCTAGGAGGCGGAGTGCACGATCAGAAGGCTAGGGAATACATTTCAAAAACCTGACCTGCACATCCAAACATAGACTAAGTGTGAACAGGTGCTGAACCCAGAGTCGCCAACTCGTATATAGTTAAGTAAATAAGGCAGCACACTGCAGCGCTAAAACATGCAATCTTGAAAACACGAAATTTGAACTGCATTACTGCACTAGAAATATGAAAAATGAGAGCTTTTAGCGCATAAAAATGGCCAATTTTATGTGTACCTGGTAGCCTCTTTACGGCATCTCTCTTATACCAGGTCCTACGCTTGACCTACCTCGCTGAGAATAAACATCTCCATCTGAATGGGTACATGTGAAACCTCTTCTTAGACTAAAATTCTCTCTCTCTGTGGAGGGGTATTGGACCTGCTGTAATTAAAATACCTGAAGCTAGGAGGCGGAGTGCACGATCCGAAGGCTAGAGAATACATTTCAAAAACCTGACCTGCACATTCAAACATAGACTCAGTGTGAACAGGTGCTGAACCCAGAGTCGCCAACTCGTATATAGCCAAGTAAATAAGGCAGCACACTGCAGCGCTGAAACATGCAAACTTGAAAACACGAAATTTGAACTGCATTACTGCACTAGAAATATGAAAAATGAGAGCTTTTAGCGCATAAAAATGGCCAATTTTATGTGTACCTGGTAGCCTCTTTACGGCATCTCTCTTATACCAGGTCCTACGCTTGACCTACCTCGCTGAGAATAAACGTCTCCATCTGAATGGATACATGTGAAACCTCTTCTTAGACTAAAATTCTCTCTCTCTGTGGAGGGGTATTGGACCTGCTGTAATTAAAACACCTGAAGCTAGGAGGCGGAGTGCACGATCAGAAGGCTAGAGAATACATTTCAAAAACCTGACCTGCACATCCAAACATAGACTAAGTGTGAACAGGTGCTGAACCCAGAGTCGCCAACTCGTATATAGTTAAGTAAATAAGGCAGCACACTGCAGCGCTAAAACATGCAAACTTGAAAACACGAAATTTGAACTGCATTACTGCACTAGAAATATGAAAAATGAGAGCTTTTAGCGCATAAAAATGCCCAATTTTATGTGTACCTGGTAGCCTCTTTACGGCATCTCTCTTATACCAGGTCCTACGCTTGACCTACCTCGCTGAGAATAAACGTCTCCATCTGAATGGGTACATGTGAAACCTCTTCTTAGACTAAAATTCTCTCTCTCTGTGGAGGGGTATTGGACCTGCTGTAATTAAAATACCTGAAGCTAGGAGGCGGAGTGCACGATCCGAAGGCTAGAGAATACATTTCAAAAACCTGACCTGCACATTCAAACATAGACTCAGTGTGAACAGGTGCTGAACCCAGAGTCGCCAACTCGTATATAGCCAAGTAAATAAGGCAGCACACTGCAGCGCTGAAACATGCAAACTTGAAAACACGAAATTTGAACTGCATTACTGCACTAGAAATATGAAAAATGAGAGCTTTTAGCGCATAAAAATGGCCAATTTTATGTGTACCTGGTAGCCTCTTTACCGCATCTCTCTTATACCAGGTCCTACGCTTGACCTACCTCGCTGAGAATAAACGTCTCCATCTGAATGGGTACACGTGAAACCTCTTCTTAGACTAAAATTCTCTCTCTCTGTGGAGGGGTATTGGACCTGCTGTAATTAAAACACCTGAAGCTAGGAGGCGGAGTGCACGATCAGAAGGCTAGGGAATACATTTCAAAAACCTGACCTGCACATCCAAACATAGACTAAGTGTGAACAGGTGCTGAACTCAGAGTCGCCAACTCGTATATAGTTAAGTAAATAAGGCAGCACACTGCAGCGCTAAAACATGCAATCTTGAAAACACGAAATTTGAACTGCATTACTGCACTAGAAATATGAAAAATGAGAGCTTTTAGCGCATAAAAATGGCCAATTTTATGTGTACCTGGTAGCCTCTTTACGGCATCTCTCTTATACCAGGTCCTACGCTTGACCTACCTCGCTGAGAATAAACGTCTCCATCTGAATGGGTACATGTGAAACCTCTTCTTAGACTAAAATTCTCTCTCTCTGTGGAGGGGTATTGGACCTGCTGTAATTAAAATACCTGAAGCTAGGAGGCGGAGTGCACGATCCGAAGGCTAGAGAATACATTTCAAAAACCTGACCTGCACATTCAAACATAGACTCAGTGTGAACAGGTGCTGAACCCAGAGTCGCCAACTCGTATATAGCCAAGTAAATAAGGCAGCACACTGCAGCGCTGAAACATGCAAACTTGAAAACACGAAATTTGAACTGCATTACTGCACTAGAAATATGAAAAATGAGAGCTTTTAGCGCATAAAAATGGCCAATTTTATGTGTACCTGGTAGCCTCTTTACGGCATCTCTCTTATACCAGGTCCTACGCTTGACCTACCTCGCTGAGAATAAACGTCTCCATCTGAATGGATACATGTGAAACCTCTTCTTAGACTAAAATTCTCTTTCTCTGTGGAGGGGTATTGGACCTGCTGTAATTAAAACACCTGAAGCTAGGAGGCGGAGTGCACGATCAGAAGGCTAGAGAATACATTTCAAAAACCTGACCTGCACATCCAAACATAGACTAAGTGTGAACAGGTGCTGAACCCAGAGTCGCCAACTCGTATATAGTTAAGTAAATAAGGCAGCACACTGCAGCGCTAAAACATGCAAACTTGAAAACACGAAATTTGAACTGCATTACTGCACTAGAAATATGAAAAATGAGAGCTTTTAGCGCATAAAAATGGCCAATTTTATGTGTACCTGGTAGCCTCTTTACGGCATCTCTCTTATACCAGGTCCTACGCTTGACCTACCTCGCTGAGAATAAACGTCTCCATCTGAATGGGTACATGTGAAACCTCTTCTTAGACTAAAATTCTCTCTCTCTGTGGAGGGGTATTGGACCTGCTGTAATTAAAACACCTGAAGCTAGGAGGCGGAGTGCACGATCAGAAGGCTAGAGAATACATTTCAAAAACCTGACCTGCACATCCAAACATAGACTAAGTGTGAACAGGTGCTGAATCCAGAGTCGCCAACTCGTATATAGTTAAGTAAATAAGGCAGCACACTGCAGCGCTAAAACATGCAAACTTGAAAACACAAAATTTGAACTGCATTACTGCACTAGAAATATGAAAAATGAGAGCTTTTAGCGCATAAAAATGGCCAATTTTATGTGTACTTGGTAGCCCCTTTACGGCATCTCTCTTATACCAGGTCCTACGCTTGACCTACCTCGCTGAGAATAAACGTCTCCATCTGAATGGGTACATGTGAAACCTCTTCTTAGACTAAAATTCTCTCTCTCTGTGGAGGGGTATTGGACCTGCTGTAATTAAAATACCTGAAGCTAGGAGGCGGAGTGCACGATCCGAAGGCTAGAGAATACATTTCAAAAACCTGACCTGCACATTCAAACATAGACTCAGTGTGAACAGGTGCTGAACCCAGAGTCGCCAACTCGTATATAGCCAAGTAAATAAGGCAGCACACTGCAGCGCTGAAACATGCAAACTTGAAAACACGAAATTTGAACTGCATTACTGCACTAGAAATATGAAAAATGAGAGCTTTTAGCGCATAAAAATGGCCAATTTTATGTGTACCTGGTAGCCTCTTTACCGCATCTCTCTTATACCAGGTCCTACGCTTGACCTACCTCGCTGAGAATAAACGTCTCCATCTGAATGGGTACACGTGAAACCTCTTCTTAGACTAAAATTCTCTCTCTCTGTGGAGGGGTATTGGACCTGCTGTAATTAAAACACCTGAAGCTAGGAGGCGGAGTGCACGATCAGAAGGCTAGGAAATACATTTCAAAAACCTGACCTGCACATCCAAACATAGACTAAGTGTGAACAGGTGCTGAACCCAGAGTCGCCAACTCGTATATAGTTAAGTAAATAAGGCAGCACACTGCAGCGCTAAAACATGCAATCTTGAAAACACGAAATTTGAACTGCATTACTGCACTAGAAATATGAAAAATGAGAGCTTTTAGCGCATAAAAATGGCCAATTTTATGTGTACCTGGTAGCCTCTTTACGGCATCTCTCTTATACCAGGTCCTACGCTTGACCTACCTCGCTGAGAATAAACGTCTCCATCTGAATGGGTACATGTGAAACCTCTTCTTAGACTAAAATTCTCTCTCTCTGTGGAGGGGTATTGGACCTGCTGTAATTAAAATACCTGAAGCTAGGAGGCGGAGTGCACGATCCGAAGGCTAGAGAATACATTTCAAAAACCTGACCTGCACATTCAAACATAGACTCAGTGTGAACAGGTGCTGAACCCAGAGTCGCCAACTCGTATATAGCCAAGTAAATAAGGCAGCACACTGCAGCGCTGAAACATGCAAACTTGAAAACACGAAATTTGAACTGCATTACTGCACTAGAAATATGAAAAATGAGAGCTTTTAGCGCATAAAAATGGCCAAATTTATGTGTACCTGGTAGCCTCTTTACGGCATCTCTCTTATACCAGGTCCTACGCTTGACCTACCTCGCTGAGAATAAGCGTCTCCATCTGAATGGATACATGTGAAACCTCTTCTTAGACTAAAATTCTCTCTCTCTGTGGAGGGGTATTGGACCTGCTGTAATTAAAACACCTGAAGCTAGGAGGCGGAGTGCACGATCAGAAGGCTAGAGAATACATTTCAAAAACCTGACCTGCACATCCAAACATAGACTAAGTGTGAACAGGTGCTGAACCCAGAGTCGCCAACTCGTATATAGTTAAGTAAATAAGGCAGCACACTGCAGCGCTAAAACATGCAAACTTGAAAACACGAAATTTGAACTGCATTACTGCACTAGAAATATGAAAAATGAGAGCTTTTAGCGCATAAAAATGGCCAATTTTATGTGTACCTGGTAGCCTCTTTACGGCATCTCTCTTATACCAGGTCCTACGCTTGACCTACCTCGCTGAGAATAAACGTCTCCATCTGAATGGGTACATGTGAAACCTCTTCTTAGACTAAAATTCTCTCTCTCTGTGGAGGGGTATTGGACCTGCTGTAATTAAAACACCTGAAGCTAGGAGGCGGAGTGCACGATCAGAAGGCTAGAGAATACATTTCAAAAACCTGACCTGCACATCCAAACATAGACTAAGTGTGAACAGGTGCTGAACCCAGAGTCGCCAACTCGTATATAGTTAAGTAAATAAGGCAGCACACTGCAGCGCTAAAACATGCAAACTTGAAAACACAAAATTTGAACTGCATTACTGCACTAGAAATATGAAAAATGAGAGCTTTTAGCGCATAAAAATGGCCAATTTTATGTGTACTTGGTAGCCCCTTTACGGCATCTCTCTTATACCAGGTCCTACGCTTGACCTACCTTGCTGAGAATAAACGTCTCCATCTGAATGGGTACATGTGAAACCTCTTCTTAGACTAAAATTCTCTCTCTCTGTGGAGGGGTATTGGACCTACTGTAATTAAAATACCTGAAGCTAGGAGGCGGAGTGCACGATCCGAAGGCTAGAGAATACATTTCAAAAACCTGACCTGCACATTCAAACATAGACTCAGTGTGAACAGGTGCTGAACCCAGAGTAGCCAACTCGTATATAGCCAAGTAAATAAGGCAGCACACTGCAGCGCTGAAACATGCAAACTTGAAAACACGAAATTTGAACTGCATTACTGCACTAGAAATATGAAAAATGAGAGCTTTTAGCGCATAAAAATGGCCAATTTTATGTGTACCTGGTAGCCTCTTTACCGCATCTCTCTTATATCAGGTCCTACGCTTGACCTACCTCGCTGAGAATAAACGTCTCCATCTGAATGGGTACATGTGAAACCTCTTCTTAGACTAAAATTCTCTCTCTCTGTGGAGGGGTATTGGACCTGCTGTAATTAAAACACCTGAAGCTAGGAGGCGAAGTGCACGATCAGAAGGCTAGAGAATACATTTCAAAAACCTGACCTGCACATCCAAACATAGACTAAGTGTGAACAGGTGCTGAAGCCAGAGTCGCCAACTCGTATATAGTTAAGTAAATAAGGCAGCACACTGCAGCGCTAAAACATGCAAACTTGAAAACACAAAATTTGAACTGCATTACTGCACTAGAAATATGAAAAATGAGAGCTTTTAGCGCATAAAAATGGCCAATTTTATGTGTACTTGGTAGCCCCTTTACGGCATCTCTCTTATACCAGGTCCTACGCTTGACCTACCTCGCTGAGAATAAACATCTCCATCTGAATGGGTACATGTGAAACCTCTTTTTAGACTAAAATTCTCTCTCTCTGTGGAGGGGTATTGGACCTGCCGTAATTAAAACACCTGAAGCTAGGAGGCGGAGTGCACGATCAGAAGGCTAGAGAATACATTTCAAAAACCTGACCTGCACATCCAAACATAGACTAAGTGTGAACAGGTGCTGAACCCAGAGTCACAAACTCGTATATAGTTAAGTAAATAAGGCAGCACACTGCAGCGCTAAAACATGCAAACTTGAAAACACGAAATTTGAACTGCATTACTGCACTAGAAATATGAAAAATGAGAGCTTTTAGTGCATAAAAATGGCCAATTTTATGTGTACCTGGTAGCCTCTTTACGGCATCTCTCTTATACCAGGTCCTACGCTTGACCTACCTCGCTGAGAATAAACGTCTCCATCTGAATGGATACATGTGAAACCTCTTCTTAGACTAAAATTCTCTCTCTCTGTGGAGGGGTATTGGACCTGTTGTAATTAAAACACCTGAAGCTAGGAGGCGGAGTGCACGATCAGAAGGCTAGAGAATACATTTGAAAAACCTGACCTGCACATCCAAACATAGACTAAGTGTGAACAGGTGCTGAACCCAGAGTCGCCAACTCGTATATAGTTAAGTAAATAAGGCAGCACACTGCAGCGCTAAAACATGCAAACTTGAAAACACGAAATTTGAACTGCATTACTGCACTAGAAATATGAAAAATGAGAGCTTTTAGCGCATAAAAATGGCCAATTTTATGTGTACCTGGTAGCCTCTTTACGGCATCTCTCTTATACCAGGTCCTACGCTTGACCTACCTCGCTGAGAATAAACGTCTCCATCTGAATGGGTACATGTGAAACCTCTTCTTAGACTCAAATTCTCTCTCTCTGTGGAGGGGTATTGGACCTGCTGTAATTAAAACACCTGAAGCTAGGAGGCGGAGTGCACGATCAGAAGGCTAGAGAATACATTTCAAAAACCTGACCTGCACATCCAAACATAGACTAAGTGTGAACAGGTGCTGAACCCAGAGTCGCTAACTCGTATATAGTTAAGTAAATAAGGCAGCACACTGCAGCGCTAAAACATGCAAACTTGAAAACACGAAATTTGAACTGCATTACTGCACTAGAAATATGAAAAATGAGAGCTTTTAGCGCATAAAAATGGCCAATTTTATGTGTACCTGGTAGCCTCTTTACGGCATCTCTCTTATACCAGGTCCTACGCTTGACCTACCTCGCTGAGAATAAACGTCTCCATCTGAATGGGTACATGTGAAACCTCTTCTTAGACTAAAATTCTCTCTCTCTGTGGAGGGGTATTGGACCTGCTGTAATTAAAACACCTGAAGCTAGGAGGCGGAGTGCACGATCAGAAGGCTAGAGAATACATTTCAAAAACCTGACCTGCACATCCAAACATAGACTAAGTGTGAACAGGTGCTGAACGCAGAGTCGCTAACTCGTATATAGTTAAGTAAATAAGGCAGCACACTGCAGCGCTAAAACATGCAAACTTGAAAACACGAAATTTGAACTGCATTACTGCACTAGAAATATGAAAAATGAGAGCTTTTAGCGCATAAAAATGGCCAATTTTATGTGTACCTGGTAGCCTCTTTACGGCATCTCTCTTATACCAGGTCCTACGCTTGACCTACCTCGCTGAGAATAAACGTCTCCATCTGAATGGGTACATGTGAAACCTCTTCTTAGACTAAAATTCTCTCTCTCTGTGGAGGGGTATTGGACCTGCTGTAATTAAAACACCTGAAGCTAGGAGGCGGAGTGCACGATCAGAAGGCTAGAGAATACATTTCAAAAACCTGACCTGCACATCCAAACATAGACTAAGTGTGAACAGGTGCTGAACCCAGAGTCGCCAACTCGTATATAGTTAAGTGAATAAGGCAGCACACTGCAGCGCTAAAACATGCAAACTTGAAAACACGAAATTTGAACTGCATTACTGCACTAGAAATATGAAAAATGAGAGCTTTTAGCGCATAAAAATGGCCAATTTTATGTGTACCTGGTAGCCTCTTTATGGCATCTCTCTTATACCAGGTCCTACGCTTGACCTACCTCGCTGAGAATAAACGTCTCCATCTGAATGGGTACATGTGAAACCTCTTCTTAGACTAAAATTCTCTCTCTCTGTGGAGGGGTATTGGACCTGCTGTAATTAAAACACCTGATGCTAGGAGGCGGAGTGAACGATCAGAAGGCTAGAGAACACATTTCAAAAACCTGACCTGCACATCCAAACATAGACTAAGTGTGAACAGGTGCTGAACCCAGAGTCGCCAACTCGTATATAGTTAAGTAAATAAGGCAGCACACTGCAGCGCTAAAACATGCAAACTTGAAAACACGAAATTTGAACTGCATTACTGCACTAGAAATATGAAAAATGAGAGCTTTTAGCGCATAAAAATGGCCAATTTTATGTGTACCTGGTAGCCTCTTTACGGCATCTCTCTTATACCAGGTCCTACGCTTGACCTACCTCGCTGAGAATAAACGTCTCCATCTGAATGGGTACATGTGAAACCTCTTCTTAGACTAAAATTCTCTCTCTCTGTGGAGGGGTATTGGACCTGCTGTAATTAAAACACCTGAAGCTAGGAGGCGGAGTGCACGATCAGAAGGCTAGAGAATACATTTCAAAAACCTGACCTGCACATCCAAACATAGACTAAGTGTGAACAGGTGCTGAACCCAGAGTCGCCAACTCGTATATAGTTAAGTGAATAAGGCAGCACACTGCAGCGCTAAAACATGCAAACTTGAAAACACGAAATTTGAACTGCATTACTGCACTAGAAATATGAAAAATGAGAGCTTTTAGCGCATAAAAATGGCCAATTTTATGTGTACCTGGTAGCCTCTTTATGGCATCTCTCTTATACCAGGTCCTACGCTTGACCTACCTCGCTGAGAATAAACGTCTCCATCTGAATGGGTACATGTGAAACCTCTTCTTAGACTAAAATTCTCTCTCTCTGTGGAGGGGTATTGGACCTGCTGTAATTAAAACACCTGATGCTAGGAGGCGGAGTGAACGATCAGAAGGCTAGAGAACACATTTCAAAAACCTGACCTGCACATCCAAACATAGACTAAGTGTGAACAGGTGCTGAACCCAGAGTCGCCAACTCGTATATAGTTAAGTAAATAAGGCAGCACACTGCAGCGCTAAAACATGCAAACTTGAAAACACGAAATTTGAACTGCATTACTGCACTAGAAATATGAAAAATGAGAGCTTTTAGCGCATAAAAATGGCCAATTTTATGTGTACCTGGTAGCCTCTTTACGGCATCTCTCTTATACCAGGTCCTACGCTTGACCTACCTCGCTGAGAATAAACGTCTCCTTCTGAATGGGTACATGTGAAACCTCTTCTTAGACTAAAATTCTCTCTCTCTGTGGAGGGGTATTGGACCTGCTGTAATTAAAACACCTGAAGCTAGGAGGCGGAGTGCACGATCAGAAGGCTAGAGAATACATTTCAAAAACCTGACCTGCACATCCAAACATAGACTAAGTGTGAACAGGTGCTGAACCCAGAGTCGCTAACTCGTATATAGTTAAGTAAATAAGGCAGCACACTGCAGCGCTAAAACATGCAAACTTGAAAACACGAAATTTGAACTGCATTACTGCACTAGAAATATGAAAAATGAGAGCTTTTAGCGCATAAAAATGGCCAATTTTATGTGTGCCTGGTAGCCTCTTTCCGGCATCTCTCTTATACCAGGTCCTACGCTTGACCTACCTCGCTGAGAATAAACGTCTCCATCTGAATGGGTACATGTGAAACCTCTTCTTAGACTAAAATTCTCTCTCTCTGTGGAGGGGTATTGGACCTGCTGTAATTAAAACACCTGAAGCTAGGAGGCGGAGTGCACGATCAGAAGGCTAGAGAATACATTTCAAAAACCTGACCTGCACATCCAAACATAGACTAAGTGTGAACAGGTGCTGAACCCAGAGTCGCCAACTCGTATATAGTTAAGTGAATAAGGCAGCACACTGCAGCGCTAAAACATGCAAACTTGAAAACACGAAATTTGAACTGCATTACTGCACTAGAAATATGAAAAATGAGAGCTTTTAGCGCATAAAAATGGCCAATTTTATGTGTACCTGGTAGCCTCTTTACGGCATCTCTCTTATACCAGGTCCTACGCTTGACCTACCTCGCTGAGAATAAACGTCTCCATCTGAATGGGTACATGTGAAACCTCTTCTTAGACTAAAATTCTCTCTCTCTGTGGAGGGGTATTGGACCTGCTGTAATTAAAACACCTGATGCTAGGAGGCGGAGTGAACGATCAGAAGGCTAGAGAACACATTTCAAAAACCTGACCTGCACATCCAAACATAGACTAAGTGTGAACAGGTGCTGAACCCAGAGTCGCCAACTCGTATATAGTTAAGTAAATAAGGCAGCACACTGCAGCGCTAAAACATGCAAACTTGAAAACACAAAATTTGAACTGCATTACTGCACTAGAAATATGAAAAATGAGAGCTTTTAGCGCATAAAAATGGCCAATTTTATGTGTACTTGGTAGCCCCTTTACGGCATCTCTCTTATACCAGGTCCTACGCTTGACCTACCTCGCTGAGAATAAACATCTCCTTCTGAATGGGTACATGTGAAACCTCTTTTTAGACTAAAATTCTCTCTCTCTGTGGAGGGGTATTGGACCTGCCGTAATTAAAACACCTGAAGCTAGGAGGCGGAGTGCACGATCAGAAGGCTAGAGAATACATTTCAAAAACCTGACCTGCACATCCAAACATAGACTAAGTGTGAACAGGTGCTGAACCCAGAGTCACAAACTCGTATATAGTTAAGTAAATAAGGCAGCACACTGCAGCGCTAAAACATGCAAACTTGAAAACACGAAATTTGAACTGCATTACTGCACTAGAAATATGAAAAATGAGAGCTTTTAGTGCATAAAAATGGCCAGTTTTATGTGTACCTGGTAGCCTCTTTACGGCATCTCTCTTATACCAGGTCCTACGCTTGACCTACCTCGCTGAGAATAAACGTCTCCATCTGAATGGATACATGTGAAACCTCTTCTTAGACTAAAATTCTCTCTCTCTGTGGAGGGGTATTGGACCTGTTGTAATTAAAACACCTGAAGCTAGGAGGCGGAGTGCACGATCAGAAGGCTAGAGAATACATTTGAAAAACCTGACCTGCACATCCAAACATAGACTAAGTGTGAAAAGGTGCTGAACCCAGAGTCGCCAACTCGTATATAGTTAAGTAAATAAGGCAGCACACTGCAGCGCTAAAACATGCAAACTTGAAAACACGAAATTTGAACTGCATTACTGCACTAGAAATATGAAAAATGAGAGCTTTTAGCGCATAAAAATGGCCAATTTTATGTGTACCTGGTAGCCTCTTTACGGCATCTCTCTTATACCAGGTCCTACGCTTGACCTACCTCGCTGAGAATAAACGTCTCCATCTGAATGGGTACATGTGAAACCTCTTCTTAGACTCAAATTCTCTCTCTCTGTGGAGGGGTATTGGACCTGCTGTAATTAAAACACCTGAAGCTAGGAGGCGGAGTGCACGATCAGAAGGCTAGAGAATACATTTCAAAAACCTGACCTGCACATCCAAACATAGACTAAGTGTGAACAGGTGCTGAACCCAGAGTCGCTAACTCGTATATAGTTAAGTAAATAAGGCAGCACACTGCAGCGCTAAAACATGCAAACTTGAAAACACGAAATTTGAACTGCATTACTGCACTAGAAATATGAAAAATGAGAGCTTTTAGCGCATAAAAATGGCCAATTTTATGTGTACCTGGTAGCCTCTTTACGGCATCTCTCTTATACCAGGTCCTACGCTTGACCTACCTCGCTGAGAATAAACGTCTCCATCTGAATGGGTACATGTGAAACCTCTTCTTAGACTAAAATTCTCTCTCTCTGTGGAGGGGTATTGGACCTGCTGTAATTAAAACACCTGAAGCTAGGAGGCGGAGTGCACGATCAGAAGGCTAGAGAATACATTTCAAAAACCTGACCTGCACATCCAAACATAGACTAAGTGTGAACAGGTGCTGAACGCAGAGTCGCTAACTCGTATATAGTTAAGTAAATAAGGCAGCACACTGCAGCGCTAAAACATGCAAACTTGAAAACACGAAATTTGAACTGCATTACTGCACTAGAAATATGAAAAATGAGAGCTTTTAGCGCATAAAAATGGCCAATTTTATGTGTACCTGGTAGCCTCTTTACGGCATCTCTCTTATACCAGGTCCTACGCTTGACCTACCTCGCTGAGAATAAACGTCTCCATCTGAATGGGTACATGTGAAACCTCTTCTTAGACTAAAATTATCTCTCTCTGTGGAGGGGTATTGGACCTGCTGTAATTAAAACACCTGAAGCTAGGAGGCGGAGTGCACGATCAGAAGGCTAGAGAATACATTTCAAAAACCTGACCTGCACATCCAAACATAGACTAAGTGTGAACAGGTGCTGAACCCAGAGTCGCCAACTCGTATATAGTTAAGTGAATAAGGCAGCACACTGCAGCGCTAAAACATGCAAACTTGAAAACACGAAATTTGAACTGTATTACTGCACTAGAAATATGAAAAATGAGAGCTTTTAGCGCATAAAAATGGCCAATTTTATGTGTACCTGGTAGCCTCTTTATGGCATCTCTCTTATACCAGGTCCTACGCTTGACCTACCTCGCTGAGAATAAACGTCTCCATCTGAATGGGTACATGTGAAACCTCTTCTTAGACTAAAATTCTCTCTCTCTGTGGAGGGGTATTGGACCTGCTGTAATTAAAACACCTGATGCTAGGAGGCGGAGTGAACGATCAGAAGGCTAGAGAACACATTTCAAAAACCTGACCTGCACATCCAAACATAGACTAAGTGTGAACAGGTGCTGAACCCAGAGTCGCCAACTCGTATATAGTTAAGTAAATAAGGCAGCACACTGCAGCGCTAAAACATGCAAACTTGAAAACACGAAATTTGAACTGCATTACTGCACTAGAAATATGAAAAATGAGAGCTTTTAGCGCATAAAAATGGCCAATTTTATGTGTACCTGGTAGCCTCTTTACGGCATCTCTCTTATACCAGGTCCTACGCTTGACCTACCTCGCTGAGAATAAACGTCTCCTTCTGAATGGGTACATGTGAAACCTCTTCTTAGACTAAAATTCTCTCTCTCTGTGGAGGGGTATTGGACCTGCTGTAATTAAAACACCTGAAGCTAGGAGGCGGAGTGCACGATCAGAAGGCTAGAGAATACATTTCAAAAACCTGACCTGCACATCCAAACATAGACTAAGTGTGAACAGGTGCTGAACCCAGAGTCGCTAACTCGTATATAGTTAAGTAAATAAGGCAGCACACTGCAGCGCTAAAACATGCAAACTTGAAAACACGAAATTTGAACTGCATTACTGCACTAGAAATATGAAAAATGAGAGCTTTTAGCGCATAAAAATGGCCAATTTTATGTGTGCCTGGTAGCCTCTTTACGGCATCTCTCTTATACCAGGTCCTACGCTTGACCTACCTCGCTGAGAATAAACGTCTCCATCTGAATGGGTACATGTGAAACCTCTTCTTAGACTAAAATTCTCTCTCTCTGTGGAGGGGTATTGGACCTGCTGTAATTAAAACACCTGAAGCTAGGAGGCGGAGTGCACGATCAGAAGGCTAGAGAATACATTTCAAAAACCTGACCTGCACATCCAAACATAGACTAAGTGTGAACAGGTGCTGAACCCAGAGTCGCCAACTCGTATATAGTTAAGTGAATAAGGCAGCACACTGCAGCGCTAAAACATGCAAACTTGAAAACACGAAATTTGAACTGCATTACTGCACTAGAAATATGAAAAATGAGAGCTTTTAGCGCATAAAAATGGCCAATTTTATGTGTACCTGGTAGCCTCTTTACGGCATCTCTCTTATACCAGGTCCTACGCTTGACCTACCTCGCTGAGAATAAACGTCTCCATCTGAATGGGTACATGTGAAACCTCTTCTTAGACTAAAATTCTCTCTCTCTGTGGAGGGGTATTGGACCTGCTGTAATTAAAACACCTGATGCTAGGAGGCGGAGTGAACGATCAGAAGGCTAGAGAACACATTTCAAAAACCTGACCTGCACATCCAAACATAGACTAAGTGTGAACAGGTGCTGAACCCAGAGTCGCCAACTCGTATATAGTTAAGTAAATAAGGCAGCACACTGCAGCGCTAAAACATGCAAACTTGAAAACACGAAATTTGAACTGCATTACTGCACTAGAAATATGAAAAATGAGAGCTTTTAGCGCATAAAAATGGCCAATTTTATGTGTACCTGGTAGCCTCTTTACCGCATCTCTCTTATACCAGGTCCTACGCTTGACCTACCTCGCTGAGAATAAACGTCTCCATCTGAATGGGTACATGTGAAACCTCTTCTTAGACTAAAATTCTCTCTCTCTGTGGAGGGGTATTGGACCTGCTGTAATTAAAACACCTGAAGCTAGGAGGCGGAGTGCACGATCAGAAGGCTAAAGAATACATTTCAAAAACCTGACAGGCACATCCAAACATAGAACAAGTGTGAACAGGTGCGGAACCTTGAGTCGCCAACTCGTATATAGTTAAGTAAATAAGGCAGCACACTGCAGCGCTAAAACATGCAAACTTGAAAACACGAAATTTGAACTGCATTACTGCACTAGAAATATGAAAAATGAGAGCTTTTAGCGCATAAAAATGGCCAATTTTATGTGTACCTGGTAGCCTCTTTAAGGCATCTCTCTTATACCAGGTCCTACGCTTGACCTACCTCGCTGAGAATAAACGTCTCCATCTGAATAGGTACATGTGAAACCTCTTCTTAGACTAAAATTCTCTCTCTCTGTGGAGGGGTATTGGACCTGCTGTAATTAAAACACCTGAAGCTAGGAGGCGGAGTGCACGATCAGAAGGCTAGAGAATACATTTCAAAAACCTGACCTGCACATCCAAACATAGACTAAGTGTGAACAGGTGCTGAACCCAGAGTCGCCAACTCGTATATAGATAAGTAAATAAGGCAGCAAACTGCAGCGCTAAAACATGCAAACTTGAAATACGAAATTTGAACTGCATAACTGCACTAGAAATATGAAAAATGAGAGCTTTTAGCGCATAAAAATGGCCAATTTTATGTGTACCTGGTAGCCCCTTTACGGCATCTCTCTTATACCAGGTCCTACGCTTGCCTTACCTCGCTGAGAATAAACGTCTCCATCTGAATGGGTACATGTGAAACCTCTTCTTAGACTAAAATTCTCTCTCTCTGTGGAGGGGTATTGGATCAGCTGTAATTAAAACACCTGAAGCTAGGAGGCGGAGTGCACGATCAGAAGGCTAGAGAATACATTTCAAAAACCTGACCTGCACATCCAAACATAGACTAAGTGTGAACAGGTGCTGAACCCAGAGTCGCCAACTCGTATATAGTTAAGTGAATAAGGCAGCACACTGCATCGCTAAAACATGCAAACTTGAAAACACGAAATTTGAACTGCATTACTGCACTAGAAATATGAAAAATGAGAGCTTTTAGCGCATAAAAATGGCCAATTTTATGTGTACCTGGTAGCCTCTTTACGGCATCTCTCTTATACCAGGTCCTACGCTTGACCTACCTCGCTGAGAATAAACGTCTCCATCTGAATGGGTACATGTGAAACCTCTTCTTAGACTAAAATTCTCTCTCTCTGTGGAGGGGTATTTACCTGCTGTAATTAAAACACCTGAAGCTAGGAGGCGGAGTGAACGATCAGAAGGCTAGAGAACACATTTCAAAAACCTGACCTGCACATCCAAACATAGACTAAGTGTGAACAGGTGCTGAACCCAGAGTCGCTAACTCGTATATAGTTAAGTAAATAAGGCAGCACACTGCAGCGCTAAAACATGCAAACTTGAAAACACGAAATTTGAACTGCATTACTGCACTAGAAATATGAAAAATGAGAGCTTTTAGCGCATAAAAATGGCCAATTTTATGTGTACCTGGTAGCCTCTTTACGGCATCTCTCTTATACCAGGTCCTACGCTTGACCTACCTCGCTGAGAATAAACGTCTCCATCTGAATGGGTACATGTGAAACCTCTTCTTAGACTAAAATTCTCTCTCTCTGTGGAGGGGTATTGGACCTGCTGTAATTAAAACACCTGAAGCTAGGAGGCGGAGTGCACGATCAGAAGGCTAGAGAATACATTTCAAAAACCTGACCTGCACATCCAAACATAGACTAAGTGTGAACAGGTGCTGAACCCAGAGTCGCTAACTCGTATATAGTTAAGTAAATAAGGCAGCACACTGCAGCGCTAAAACATGCAAACTTGAAAACACGAAATTTGAACTGCATAACTGCACTAGAAATATGAAAAATGAGAGCTTTTAGCGCATAAAAATGGCCAATTTTATGTGTACCTGGTAGCCTCTTTACGGCATCTCTCTTATACCAGGTCCTACGCTTGACCTACCTCGCTGAGAATAAACGTCTCCATCTGAATGGGTACATGTGAAACCTCTTCTTAGACTAAAATTCTCTCTCTCTGTGGAGGGGTATTGGACCTGCTGTAATTAAAACACCTGAAGCTAGGAGGCGGAGTGCACGATCAGAAGGCTAGAGAATACATTTCAAAAACCTGACCTGCACATCCAAACATAGACTAAGTGTGAACAGGTGCTGAACCCAGAGTCGCCAACTCGTATATAGTTAAGTAAATAAGGCAGCACACTGCAGCGCTAAAACATGCAAACTTGAAAACACGAAATTTGAACTGCATTACTGCACTAGAAATATGAAAAATGAGAGCTTTTAGCGCATAAAAATGGCCAATTTTATGTGTACCTGGTAGCCTCTTTACCGCATCTCTCTTATACCAGGTCCTACGCTTGACCTACCTCGCTGAGAATAAACGTCTCCATCTGAATGGGTACATGTGAAACCTCTTCTTAGACTAAAACTCTCTCTCTGTGGAGGGGTATTGGACCTGCTGTAATTAAAACGCCTGAAGCTAGGAGGCGGAGTGCACGATCAGAAGGCTAAAGAATACATTTCAAAAACCTGACCGGCACATCCAAACATAGAACAAGTGTGAACAGGTGCGGAACCTAGAGTCGCCAACTCGTATATAGTTAAGTAAATAAGGCAGCACACTGCAGCGCTAAAACATGCAAACTTGAAAACACAAAATTTGAACTGCATTACTGCACTAGAAATATGAAAAATGAGAGCTTTTAGCGCATAAAAATGGCCAATTTTATGTGTACCTGGTGGGCTCTTTACGGCATCTCTCTTATACCAGGTCCTACGCTTGACCTACCTCGCTGAGAATAAACGTCTCCATCTGAATGGGTACATGTGAAACCTCTTCTTAGACTAAAATTCTCTCTCTCTGTGGAGGGGTATTGGACCTGCTGTAATTAAAACACCTGAAGCTAGGAGGCGGAGTGCACGATCAGAAGGCTAGAGAATACATTTCAAAAACCTGACCTGCACATCCAAACATAGACTAAGTGTGAACAGGTGCTGAACCCAGAGTCGCTAACTCGTATATAGTTAAGTAAATAAGGCAGCACACTGCAGCGCTAAAACATGCAAACTTGAAAACACGAAATTTGAACTGCATTACTGCACTAGAAATATGAAAAATGAGAGCTTTTAGCGCATAAAAATGGCCAATTTTATGTGTACCTGGTAGCCTCTTTACGGCATCTCTCTTATACCAGGTCCTACGCTTGACCTACCTCGCTGAGAATAAACGTCTCCATCTGAATGGGTACATGTGAAACCTCTTCTTAGACTAAAATTCTCTCTCTGTGGAGGGGTATTGGACCTGCTGTAATTAAAACACCTGAAGCTAGGAGGCGGAGTGCACGATCAGAAGGCTAGAGAATACATTTCAAAAACCTGACCTGCACATCCAAACATAGACTAAGTGTGAACAGGTGCTGAACCCAGAGTCGCCAACTCGTATATAGATAAGTAAATAAGGCAGCACACTGCAGCGCTAAAACATGCAAACTTGAAATACGAAATTTGAACTGCATAACTGCACTAGAAATATGAAAAATGAGAGCTTTTAGCGCATAAAAATGGCCAATTTTATGTGTACCTGGTAGCCCCTTTACGGCATCTCTCTTATACCAGGTCCTACGCTTGCCTTACCTCGCTGAGAATAAACGTCTCCATCTGAATGGGTACATGTGAAACCTCTTCTTAGACTAAAATTCTCTCTCTCTGTGGAGGGGTATTGGATCAGCTGTAATTAAAACACCTGAAGCTAGGAGGCGGAGTGCACGATCAGAAGGCTAGAGAATACATTTCAAAAACCTGACCTGCACATCCAAACATAGACTAAGTGTGAACAGGTGCTGAACCCAGAGTCGCCAACTCGTATATAGATAAGTAAATAAGGCAGCACACTGCAGCGCTAAAACATGCAAACTTGAAATACGAAATTTGAACTGCATAACTGCACTAGAAATATGAAAAATGAGAGCTTTTAGCGCATAAAAATGGCCAATTTTATGTGTACCTGGTAGCCCCTTTACGGCATCTCTCTTATACCAGGTCCTACGCTTGCTTTACCTCGCTGAGAATAAACGTCTCCATCTGAATGGGTACATGTGAAACCTCTTCTTAGACTAAAATTCTCTCTCTCTGTGGAGGGGTATTGGATCAGCTGTAATTAAAACACCTGAAGCTAGGAGGCGGAGTGCACGATCAGAAGGCAAGAGAATACATTTCAAAAACCTGACCTGCACATCCAAACATAGACTAAGTGTGAACAGGTGCTGAACCCAGAGTCGCCAACTCGTATATAGTTAAGTGAATAAGGCAGCACACTGCAGCGCTAAAACATGCAAACTTGAAAACACGAAATTTGAACTGCATTACTGCACTAGAAATATGAAAAATGAGAGCTTTTAGCGCATAAAAATGGCCAATTTTATGTGTACCTGGTAGCCTCTTTACGGCATCTCTCTTATACCAGGTCCTACGCTTGACCTACCTCGCTGAGAATAAACGTCTCCATCTGAATGGGTACATGTGAAACCTCTTCTTAGACTAAAATTCTCTCTCTCTGTGGAGGGGTATTGGACCTGCTGTAATTAAAACACCTGATGCTAGGAGGCGGGAGTGCACGATCAGAAGGCTAGAGAATACATTTCAAAAACCTGACCTGCATATCCAAACATAGACTAAGTGTGAACAGGTGCTGAACCCAGAGTCGCCAACTCGTATATAGTTAAGTAAATAAGGCAGCACACTGCAGCGCTAAAACATGCAAACTTGAAAACACGAAATTTGAACTGCATTACTGCACTAGAAATATGAAAAATGAGAGCTTTTAGCGCATAAAAATGGCCAATTTTATGTGTACCTGGTAGCCTCTTTACGGCATCTCTCTTATACCAGGTCCTACGCTTGACCTACCTCGCTGAGAATAAACGTCTCCATCTGAATGGGTACGTGTGAAACCTCTTCTTAGACTAAAATTCTCTCTCTCTGTGGAGGGGTATTGGACCTGCTGTAAGTAAAACACCTGAAGCTAGGAGGCGGAGTGAACGATCAGAAGGCTAGAGAACACTTTTCAAAAACCTGACCTGCACATCCAAACATAGACTAAGTGTGAACAGGTGCTGAACCCAGAGTCGCCAACTCGTATATAGTTAAGTAAATATGGCAGCACACTGCAGCGCTAAAACATGCATACTTGAAAACACGAAATTTGAACTGCATTACTGCACTAGAAATATGAAAAATGAGAGCTTTTAGCGCATAAAAATGGCCAATTTTATGTGTACCTGGTAGCCTCTTTACGGCATCTCTCTTATACCAGGTCCTACGCTTGACCTACCTCGCTGAGAATAAACGTCTCCATCTGAATGGGTACATGTGAAACCTCTTCTTAGACTAAAATTCTCTCTCTCTGTGGAGGGGTATTGGACCTGCTGTAATTAAAACACCTGAAGCTAGGAGGCGGAGTGCACGATCAGAAGGCTAGAGAATACATTTCAAAAACCTGACCTGCACATCCAAACATAGACTAAGTGTGAACAGGTGCTGAACCCAGAGTCGCCAACTCGCACATAGTTAAATAAATAAGGCAGCACACTGCAGCGCTAAAACATGCAATCTTGAAAACACGAAATTTGAACTGCATTACTGCACTAGAAATATGAAAAATGAGAGCTTTTAGCGCATAAAAATGGCGAATTTTATGTGTACCTGGTAGCCTCTTTACGGCATCTCTCTTATACCAGGTCCTACGCTTGACCTACCTCGCTGAGTATAAACGTCTCCATCTGAATGGGTACATGTGAAACCTCTTCTTAGACTAAAATTCTCTCTCTCTGTGGAGGGGTATTGGACCTGCTGTAATTAAAACACCTGAAGCTAGGAGGCGGAGTGCACGATCCGAAGGCTAGAGAATACATTTCAAAAACCTGATCTGCACATTCAAACATAGACTCAGTGTGAACAGGTGCTGAACCCAGAGTCGACAACTCGTATATAGTTAAGTAAATAAGGCAGCACACTGCAGCGCTAAAACATGCAAACTTGAAAACACGAAATTTGAACTGCATTACTGCACTAGAAATATGAAAAATGAGAGCTTTTAGCGCATAAAAATGGCGAATTTTATGTGTACCTGGTAGCCTCTTTACGGCATCTCTCTTATACCAGGTCCTACGCTTGACCTACCTCGCTGAGAATAAACGTCTCCATCTGAATGGGTACATGTGAAACCTCTTCTTAGATAAAAATTCTCTCTCTCTGTGGAGGGGTATTGGACCTGCTGTAATTAAAACACCTGAAGCTAGGAGGCGGAGTGCACGATCAGAAGGCTAAAGAATACATTTCAAAAACCTGACCGGCACATCCAAACATAGAATAAGTGTGAACAGGTGCGGAACCTAGAGTCGCCAACTCGTATATAGTTAAGTAAATAAGGCAGCACACTGCAGCGCTAAAACATGCAAACTTGAAAACACGAAATTTGAACTGCATTACTGCACTAGAAATATGAAAAATGAGAGCTTTTAGCGCATAAAAATGGACAATTTTATGTGTACCTGGTAGCCTCTTTACGGCATCTCTCTTATACCAGGTCCTACGCTTGACCTACCTCGCTGAGAATAAACGTCTCCATCTGAATGGGTACATGTGAAACCTCTTCTTAGACTAAAATTCTCTCTCTCTGTGGAGGGGTATTGGACCTGCTGTAATTAAAACACCTGAAGCTAGGAGGCGGAGTGCACGATCAGAAGGCTAGAGAATACATTTCAAAAACCTGACCTGCACATCCAAACATAGACTAAGTGTGAACAGGTGCTGAACCCAGAGTCGCCAACTCGTATATAGATAAGTAAATAAGGCAGCACACTGCAGCGCTAAAACATGCAAACTTGAAATACGAAATTTGAACTGCATAACTGCACTAGAAATATGAAAAATGAGAGCTTTTAGCGCATAAAAATGGCCAATTTTATGTGTACCTGGTAGCCCCTTTACGGCATCTCTCTTATACCAGGTCCTACGCTTGCCTTACCTCGCTGAGAATAAACGTCTCCATCTGAATGGGTACATGTGAAACCTCTTCTTAGACTAAAATTCTCTCTCTCTGTGGAGGGGTATTGGATCAGCTGTAATTAAAACACCTGAAGCTAGGAGGCGGAGTGCACGATCAGAAGGCTAGAGAATACATTTCAAAAACCTGACCTGCACATCCAAACATAGACTAAGTGTGAACAGGTGCTGAACCCAGAGTCGCCAACTCGTATATAGTTAAGTGAATAAGGCAGCACACTGCAGCGCTAAAACATGCAAACTTGAAAACACGAAATTTGAACTGCATTACTGCACTAGAAATATGAAAAATGAGAGCTTTTAGCGCATAAAAATGGCCAATTTTATGTGTACCTGGTAGCCTCTTTACGGCATCTCTCTTATACCAGGTCCTACGCTTGACCTACCTCGCTGAGAATAAACGTCTCCATCTGAATGGGTACATGTGAAACCTCTTCTTAGACTAAAATTCTCTCTCTCTGTGGAGGGGTATTGGACCTGCTGTAATTAAAACACCTGAAGCTAGGAGGCGGAGTGCACGATCAGAAGGCTAGAGAATACATTTCAAAAACCTGACCTGCACATCCAAACATAGACTAAGTGTGAACAGGTGCTGAACCCAGAGTCGGCAAATCGTATATAGATAAGTAAATAAGGCAGCACACTGCAGCGCTAAAACATGCAAACTTGAAATACGAAATTTGAACTGCATAACTGCACTAGAAATATGAAAAATGAGAGCTTTTAGCGCATAAAAATGGCCAATTTTATGTGTACCTGGTAGCCCCTTTACGGCATCTCTCTTATACCAGGTCCTACGCTTGCCTTACCTCGCTGAGAATAAACGTCTCCATCTGAATGGGTACATGTGAAACCTCTTCTTAGACTAAAATTCTCTCTCTCTGTGGAGGGGTATTGGATCAGCTGTAATTAAAACACCTGAAACTAGGAGGCGGAGTGCACGATCAGAAGGCTAGAGAATACATTTCAAAAACCTGACCTGCACATCCAAACATAGACTAAGTGTGAACAGGTGCTGAACCCAGAGTCGGCAAATCGTATATAGATAAGTAAATAAGGCAGCACACTGCAGCGCTAAAACATGCAAACTTGAAATACGAAATTTGAACTGCATAACTGCACTAGAAATATGAAAAATGAGAGCTTTTAGCGCATAAAAATGGCCAATTTTATGTGTACCTGGTAGCCCCTTTACGGCATCTCTCTTATACCAGGTCCTACGCTTGCCTTACCTCGCTGAGAATAAACGTCTCCATCTGAATGGGTACATGTGAAACCTCTTCTTAGACTAAAATTCTCTCTCTCTGTGGAGGGGTATTGGATCAGCTGTAATTAAAACACCTGAAACTAGGAGGCGGAGTGCACGATCAGAAGGCTAGAGAATACATTTCAAAAACCTGACCTGCACATCCAAACATAGACTAAGTGTGAACAGGTGCTGAACCCAGAGTCGCCAACTCGTATATAGTTAAGTGAATAAGGCAGCACACTGCAGCGCTAAAACATGCAAACTTGAAAACACGAAATTTGAACTGCATTACTGCACTAGAAATATGAAAAATGAGAGCTTTTAGCGCATAAAAATGGCCAATTTTATGTGTACCTGGTAGCCTCTTTACGGCATCTCTCTTATACCAGGTCCTACGCTTGACCTACCTCGCTGAGAATAAACGTCTCCATCTGAATGGGTACATGTGAAACCTCTTCTTAGACTAAAATTCTCTCTCTCTGTGGAGGGGTATTGGACCTGCTGTAATTAAAACACCTGATGCTAGGAGGCGGAGTGAACGATCAGAAGGCTAGAGAACACATTTCAAAAACCTGACCTGCACATCCAAACATAGACTAAGTGTGAACAGGTGCTGAACCCAGAGTCGCCAACTCGTATATAGTTAAGTAAATAAGGCAGCACACTGCAGCGCTAAAACATGCAAACTTGAAAACACGAAATTTGAACTGCATTACTGCACTAGAAATATGAAAAATGAGAGCTTTTAGCGCATAAAAATGGCCAATTTTATGTGTACCTGGTAGCCTCTTTACGGCATCTCTCTTATACCAGGTCCTACGCTTGACCTACCTCGCTGAGAATAAACGTCTCCATCTGAATGGGTACATGTGAAACCTCTTGTTAGACTAAAATTCTCTCTCTCTGTGGAGGGATATTGGACCTGCTGTAATTAAAACACCTGAAGCTAGGAGGCGGAGTGAACGATCAGAAGGCTAGAGAACACATTTCAAAAACCTGACCTGCACATCCAAACATAGACTAAGTGTGAACAGGTGCTGAACCCAGAGTCGCCAACTCGTATATAGTTAAGTAAATAAGGCAGCACACTGCAGCGCTAAAACATGCAAACTTGAAAACACGAAATTTGAACTGCATTACTGCACTAGAAATATGAAAAATGAGAGCTTTTAGCGCCTAAAAATGGCCAATTTTATGTGTACCTGGTAGCCACTTTACAGCATCTCTCTTATACCAGGTCCTACGCTTGACCTACCTCGCTGAGAATAAACGTCTCCATCTGAATGGGTACATGTGAAACCTCTTCTTAGACTAAAATTCTCTCTCTCTGTGGAGGGGTATTGGACCTGCTGTAATTAAAACACCTGAAGCTAGGAGGCGGAGTGCACCATCAGAAGGCTAGAGAATACATTTCAAAAACCTGACCTGCACATCCAAACATAGACTAAGTGTGAACAGGTGCTGAACCCAGAGTCGCCAAGTCGCACATAGTTAAATAAATAAGGCAGCACACTGCAGCGCTAAAACATGCAATCTTGAAAACACGAAATTTGAACTGCATTACTGCACTAGAAATATGAAAAATGAGAGCTTTTAGCGCATAAAAATGGCCAATTTTATGTGTACCTGGTAGCCTCTTTACGGCATCTCTCTTATACCAGGTCCTACGCTTGACCTACCTCGCTGAGTATAAACGTCTCCATCTGAATGGGTACATGTGAAACCTCTTCTTAGACTAAAATTCTCTCTCTCTGTGGAGGGGTATTGGACCTGCTGTAATTAAAACACCTGAAGCTAGGAGGCGGAGTGCACGATCAGAAGGCTAGAGAATACATTTCAAAAACCTGACCTGCACATTCAAACATAGACTCAGTGTGAACAGGTGCTGAACCCAGAGTCGCCAACTCGTATATAGTTAAGTAAATAAGGCAGCACACTGCAGCGCTAAAACATGCAAACTTGAAAACACGAAATTTGAACTGCATTACTGCACTAGAAATATGAAAAATGAGAGCTTTTAGCGCATAAAAATGGCGAATTTTATGTGTACCTGGTAGCCTCTTTACGGCATCTCTCTTATACCAGGTCCTACGCTTGACCTACCTCGCTGAGAATAAACGTCTCCATCTGAATGGGTACATGTGAAACCTCTTCTTAGACTAAAATTCTCTCTCTCTGTGGAGGGGTATTGGACCTGCTGTAATTAAAACACCTGAAGCTAGGAGGCGGAGTGCACGATCAGAAGGCTAAAGAATACATTTCAAAAACCTGACCGGCACATCCAAACATAGAATAAGTGTGAACAGGTGCGGAACCTAGAGTCGCCAACTCGTATATAGTTAAGTAAATAAGGCAGCACACTGCAGCGCTAAAACATGCAAACTTGAAAACACGAAATTTGAACTGCATTACTGCACTAGAAATATGAAAAATGAGAGCTTTTAGCGCATAAAAATGGCCAATTTTATGTGTACCCGGTAGCCTCTTTACGGCATCTCTCTTATACCAGGTCCTACGCTTGACCTATCTCGCTGAGAATAAACGTCTCCATCTGAATGGGTACATGTGAAACCTCTTCTTAGACTAATATTCTCTCTCTCTGTGGAGGGGTATTGGACCTGCTGTAATTAAAACACCTGAAGCTAGGAGGCGGAGTGCACGATCAGAAGGCTAGAGAATACATTTCAAAAACCTGACCTGCACATCCAAACATAGATTAAGTGTGAACAGGTGCTGAACCCAGAGTCGCCAACTCGTATATAGTTAAGTAAATAAGGCAGCACACTGCAGCGCTAAAAAATGCAAACTTGAAAACACGAAATTTGAACTGCATTACTGCACTAGAAATATGAAAAATGAGAGCTTTTAGCGCATAAAAATGGCGAATTTTATGTGTACCTGGTAGCCTCTTTACGGCATCTCTCTTATACCAGGTCCTACGCTTGACCTACCTCGCTGAGAATAAACGTCTCCATCTGAATGGGTACATGTGAAACCTCTTCTTAGACTAAAATTCTCTCTCTCTGTGGAGGGGTATTGGACCTGCTGTAATTAAAACACCTGAAGCTAGGAGGCGGAGTGCACGATCCGAAGGCTAGAGAATACATTTCAAAAACCTGACCTGCACATCCAAACATAGACTAAGTGTGAACAGGTGCTGAACCCAGAGTCGCTAACTCGTATATAGTTAAGTAAATAAGGCAGCACACTGCAGCGCTAAAACATGCAAACTTGAAAACACAAAATTTGAACTGCATTACTGCACTAGAAATATGAAAAATGAGAGCTTTTAGCGCATAAAAATGGCCAATTTTATGTGTACCTGGTAGCCTCTTTACGGCATCTCTCTTATACCAGGTCCTACGCTTGACCTACCTCGCTGAGAATAAACGTCTCCATCTGAATGGGTACATGTGAAACCTCTTCTTAGACTAAAATTCTCTCTCTCTGTGGAGGGGTATTGGACCTGCTGTAATTAAAACACCTGAAGCTAGGAGGCGGAGTGCACGATCAGAAGGCTAAAGAATACATTTCAAAAACCTGACCGGCACATCCAAACATAGAATAAGTGTGAACAGGTGCGGAACCTAGAGTCGCCAACTCGTATATAGTTAAGTAAATAAGGCAGCACACTGCAGCGCTAAAACATGCAAACTTGAAAACACGAAATTTGAACTGCATTACTGCACTAGAAATATGAAAAATGAGAGCTTTTAGCGCATAAAAATGGCCAATTTTATGTGTACCCGGTAGCCTCTTTACGGCATCTCTCTTATACCAGGTCCTACGCTTGACCTATCTCGCTGAGAATAAACGTCTCCATCTGAATGGGTACATGTGAAACCTCTTCTTAGACTAATATTCTCTCTCTCTGTGGAGGGGTATTGGACCTGCTGTAATTAAAACACCTGAAGCTAGGAGGCGGAGTGCACGATCAGAAGGCTAGAGAATACATTTCAAAAACCTGACCTGCACATCCAAACATAGATTAAGTGTGAACAGGTGCTGAACCCAGAGTCGCCAACTCGTATATAGTTAAGTAAATAAGGCAGCACACTGCAGCGCTAAAAAATGCAAACTTGAAAACACGAAATTTGAACTGCATTACTGCACTAGAAATATGAAAAATGAGAGCTTTTAGCGCATAAAAATGGCGAATTTTATGTGTACCTGGTAGCCTCTTTACGGCATCTCTCTTATACCAGGTCCTACGCTTGACCTACCTCGTTGAGAATAAACGTCTCCATCTGAATGGGTACATGTGAAACCTCTTCTTAGACTAAAATTCTCTCTCTCTGTGGAGGGGTATTGGACCTGCTGTAATTAAAACACCTGAAGCTAGGAGGCGGAGTGCACGATCAGAAGGCTAAAGAATACATTTCAAAAACCTGACCGGCACATCCAAACATAGAATAAGTGTGAACAGGTGCGGAACCCAGAGTCGCCAACTCGTATATAGTTAAGTAAATAAGGCAGCACACTGCAGCGCTAAAACATGCAAACTTGAAAACACGAAATTTGAACTGCATTACTGCACTAGAAATATGAAAAATGAGAGCTTTTAGCGCATAAAAATGGCCAATTTTATGTGTACCTGGTAGCCTCTTTACGGCATCTCTCTTATACCAGGTCCTACGCTTGACCTACCTCGCTGAGAATAAACGTCTCCATCTGAATGGGTACATGTGAAACCTCTTCTTAAACTAAAATTCTCTCTCTCTGTGGAGGGGTATTGGACCTGCTGTAATTAAAACACCTGAAGCTAGGAGGCGGAGTGCACGATCAGAAGGCTAGAGAATACATTTCAAAAACCTGACCTGCACATCCAAACATAGACTAAGTGTGAACAGGTGCTGAACCCAGAGTCGCCAACTCGTATATAGTTAAGTAAATAAGGCAGCACACTGCAGCGCTAAAACATGCAAACTTGAAAACACGAAATTTGAACTGCATTACTGCACTAGAAATATGAAAAATGAGAGCTTTTAGCGCATAAAAATGGCCAATTTTATGTGTACCTGGTAGCCTCTTTACGGCATCTCTCTTATACCAGGTCCTACGCTTGACCTACCTCGCTGAGAATAAACGTCTCCATCTGAATGGGTACATGTGAAACCTCTTCTTAGACTAAAATTCTCTCTCTCTGTGGAGGGGTATTGGACCTGCTGTAATTAAAACACCTGAAGCTAGGAGGCGGAGTGCACGATCAGAAGGCTAGAGAACACATTTCAAAAACCTGACCTGCACATCCAAACATAGACTAAGTGTGAACAGGTGCTGAACCCAGAGTCGCCAACTCGTATATAGTTAAGTAAATAAGGCAGCACACTGCAGCGCTAAAACATGCAAACTTGAAAACACGAAATTTGAACTGCATTACTGCACTAGAAATATGAAAAATGAGAGCTTTTAGCGCATAAAAATGGCCAATTTTATGTGTACCTGGTAGCCTCTTTACGGCATCTCTCTTATACCAGGTCCTACGCTTGACCTACCTCGCTGAGAATAAACGTCTCCATCTGAATGGGTACATGTGAAACCTCTTCTTAGACTAAAATTCTCTCTCTCTGTGGAGGGGTATTGGACCTGCTGTAATTAAAACACCTGAAGCTAGGAGGCGGAGTGCACGATCAGAAGGCTAGAGAATACATTTCAAAAACCTTACCTGCACATCCAAACATAGACTAAGTGTGAACAGGTGCTGAACCCAGAGTCGCCAACTCGTATATAGTTAAGTAAATAAGGCAGCACACTGCAGCGCTAAAACATGCAAACTTGAAAACACGAAATTTGAACTGCATTACTGCACTAGAAATATGAAAAATGAGAGCTTTTAGCGCATAAAAATGGTGAATTTTATGTGTACCTGGTAGCCTATTTACGGCATCTCTCTTATACCAGGTCCTACGCTTGACCTACCTCGCTGAGAATAAACGTCTCCATCTGAATGGGTACATGTGAAACCTCTTCTTAGACTAAAATTCTCTCTCTCTGTGGAGTGGTACTGGACCTGCTGTAATTAAAACACCTGAAGCTAGGAGGCAGAGTGCACCATCAGAAGGCTAGAGAATACATTTCAAAAACCTGACCTGCACATCCAAACATAGACTAAGTGTGAACAGGTGCTGAACCCAGAGTCGCCAACTCGCACATAGTTAAATAAATAAGGCAGCACACTGCAGCGCTAAAACATGCAATCTTGAAAACACGAAATTTGAACTGCATTACTGCACTAGAAATATGAAAAATGAGAGCTTTTAGCGCATAAAAATGGCCAATTTTATGTGTACCTGGTAGCCTCTTTACGGCATCTCTCTTATACCAGGTCCTACGCTTGACCTACCTCGCTGAGTATAAACGTCTCCATCTGAATGGGTACATGTGAAACCTCTTCTTAGACTAAAATCATTTCTCTCTGTGGAGGGGTATTGGACCTGCTGTAATTAAAACACCTGAAGCTAGGAGGCGGAGTGCACGATCAGAAGGCTAGAGAATACATTTCAAAAACCTGACCTGCACATCCAAACATAGACTAAGTGTGAACAGGTGCTGAACCCAGAGTCGCCAACTCGTATATAGTTAAGTAAATAAGGCAGCACACTGCAGCGCTAAAACATGCAAACTTGAAAACACGAAATTTGAACTGCATTACTGCACTAGAAATATGAAAAATGAGAGCTTTTAGCGCATAAAAATGGCCAATTTTATGTGTACCTGGTAGCCTCTTTACGGCATCTCTCTTATACCAGGTCCTACGCTTGACCTACCTCGCTGAGAATAAACGTCTCCATCTGAATGGGTACATGTGAAACCTCTTCTTAGACTAAAATTCTCTCTCTCTGTGGAGGGGTATTGGACCTGCTGTAATTAAAACACCTGAAGCTAGGAGGCGGAGTGCACGATCAGAAGGCTAGAGAATACATTTCAAAAACCTGACCTGCACATCCAAACATAGACTAAGTGTGAACAGGTGCTGAACCCAGAGTCGCCAACTCGTATATAGTTAAGTAAATAAGGCAGCACACTGCAGCGCTAAAACATGCAAACTTGAAAACACGAAATTTGAACTGCATTACTGCACTAGAAACATGAAAAATGAGAGCTTTTAGCGCATAAAAATGGCCAATTTTATGTGTACCTGGTAGCCTCTTTACGGCATCTCTCTTATACCAGGTCCTACGCTTGACCTACCTCGCTGAGAATAAACGTCTCCATCTGAATGGGTACATGTGAAACCTCTTCTTAGACTAAAATTCTCTCTCTCTGTGGAGGGGTATTGGACCTGCTGTAATTAAAACACCTGAAGCTAGGAGGCGGAGTGCACGATCAGAAGGCTAGAGAATACATTTCAAAAACCTGACCTGCACATCCAAACATAGACTAAGTGTGAACAGGTGCTGAACCCAGAGTCGTCAACTCGTATATAGTTAAGTAAATAAGGCAGCACACTGCAGCGCTAAAACATGCAAACTTGAAAACACGAAATTTGAACTGCATTACTGCACTAGAAATATGAAAAATGAGAGCTTTTAGCGCATAAAAATGGTGAATTTTATGTGTACCTGGTAGCCTCTTTACGGCATCTCTCTTATACCAGGTCCTACGCTTGACCTACCTCGCTGAGAATAAACGTCTCCATCTGAATGGGTACATGTGAAACCTCTTCTTAGACTAAAATTCTCTCTCTCTGTGGAGGGGTACTGGACCTGCTGTAATTAAAACACCTGTAGCTAGGAGGCGGAGTGCACGATCAGAAGGCTAGAGTATACATTTCAAAAACCTGACCTGCACATCCAAACATAGACTAAGTGTGAACAGGTGCTGAACCCAGAGTCGCCAACTCGTATATAGTTAAGTAAATAAGGCAGCACACTGCAGCGCTAAAACATGCAAACTTGAAAACACGAAATTTGAACTGCATTACTGCACTAGAAATATGAAAAATGGGAGCTTCTAGCGCATAAAAATGGCCAATTTTATGTGTACCTGGTAGCCCCTTTATGGCATCTCTCTTATACCAGGTCCTACGCTTGCCTTACCCCGCTGAGAATAAACATCTCCATCTGAATGGGTACATGTGAAACCTCTTCTTAGACTAAAATTCTCTCTTTCTGTGGAGGGGTATTGGACCTGCTGTAATTAAAACACCTGAAGCTAGGAGGCGGAGTGCACGATCAGAAGGCTAGAGAATACATTTCAAAAACCTGACCTGCACATCCAAACATAGACTAAGTGTGAACAGGTGCTGAACCCAGAGTTGCCAACTCGTATATAGTTAAGTAAATAAGGCAGCACACTGCAGCGCTAAAACATGCAAACTTGAAAACACGAAATTTGAACTGCATTACTGCACTAGAAATATGAAAAATGAGAGCTTTTAGCGCATTCCATCTGAATGGGTACATGTGAAATCTCTTCTTAGACTAAAATTCTCTCTCTCTGTGGAGGGGTATTGGATCAGCTGTAATTAAAACACCTGAAGCTAGGAGGCGGAGTGAACGATCAGAAGGCTAGAGAATACATTTCAAAAACGTGACCTGCACATCCAAACATAGACTAAGTGTGAACAGGTGCTGAACCCAGAGTCGCCAACTCGTATATAGTTAAGTGAATAAGGCAGCACACTGCAGCACTAAAACATGCAAACTTGAAAACACGAAATTTGAACTGTATTTCTGCACTAGAAATATGAAAAATGAGAGCTTTTAGCGCATAAAAATGGCCAATTTTATGTGTACCTGGTAGCCTCTTTACGGCATCTCTCTTATACCATGTCCTACGCTTGACCTACCTCGCTGAGAATAAACGTCTCCATCTGAATGGGTACATGTGAAACCTCTTCTTAGACTAAAATTCTCTCTCTCTGTGGAGGGGTATTGGACCTGCTGTAATTAAAACACCTGAAGCTAGGAGGCGGAGTGCACGATCAGAAGGCTAGAGAATACATTTCAAAAACCTGACCTGCACATCCAAACATAGACTAAGTGTGAACAGGTGCTGAACCCAGAGTCGCCAACTCGTATATAGTTAAGTAAATAAGGCAGCACACTGCAGCGCTAAAACATGCAAACTTGAAAACACGAAATTTGAACTGCATTACTGCACTAGAAATATGAAAAATGAGAGCTTTTAGCGCATAAAAATGGCCAATTTTATGTGTACCTGGTAGCCTCTTTACGGCATCTCTCTCATACCAGGTCCTACGCTTGACCTACCTCGCTGAGAATAAACGTCTCCATCTGAATGGGTACATGTGAAACCTCTTCTTAGACTTAAATTCTCTCTCTCTGTGGAGGGGTATTGGACCTGCTGTAATTAAAACACCTGTAGCTAGGAGGCGGAGTGCACGATCAGAAGGCTAGAGAATACATTTCAAAAACCTGACCTGCACATCCAAACATAGACTAAGTGTGAACAGGTGCTGAACCCAGAGTCGCAAACTCGTATATAGTTAAGTAAATAAGGCAGCACACTGCAGCGCTAAAACATGCAAACTTGAAAACACGAAATTTGAACTGCATTACTGCACTAGAAATATGAAAAATGGGAGCTTCTAGCGCATAAAAATGGCCAATTTTATGTGTACCTGGTAGCCCCTTTACGGCATCTCTCTTATACCAGGTCCTAATGCTTGCCTTACCTCGCTGAGAATAAACATCTCCATCTGAATGGGTACATGTGAAACCTCTTCTTAGACTAAAATTCTCTCTCTCTGTGGAGGGGTATTGGATCAGCTGTAATTAAAACACCTGAAGCTAGGAGGCGGAGTGCACGATCAGAAGGCTAGAGAACACATTTCAAAAACCTGACCTGCACATCCAAACATAGACTAAGTGTGAACAGGTGCTGAACCCAGAGTCGCCAACTCGTATATAGTTAAGTGAATAAGGCAGCACACTGCAGCGCTAAAACATGCAAACTTGAAAACACGAAATTTGAACTGCATTACTGCACTAGAAATATGAAAAATGAGAGCTTTTAGCACATAAAAATGGCCAATTATATGTGTACCTGGTAGCCTCTTTACGGCATCTCTCTTATACCAGGTCCTACGCTTGACCCACCTCGCTGAGAATAAACGTCTCCATCTGAATGGGTACATGTGAAACCTCTTCTTAGACTAAAATTCTCTCTCTCTGTGGAGGGGTATTGGACCTGCTGTAATTAAAACACCTGAAGCTAGGAGGCGGAGTGCACGATCAGAAGGCTAGAGAATACAATTCAAAAACCTGACCTGCACATCCAAACATAGACTAAGTGTGAACAGGTGCTGAACCCAGAGTCGCCAACTCGTATATAGTTAAGTAAATAAGGCAGCACACTGCAGCGCTAAAACATGCAATCTTGAAAACACGAAATTTGAACTGCATTACTGCACTAGAAATATGAAAAATGAGAGCTTTTAGCGCATAAAAATGGCCAATTTTATGTGTACCTGGTAGCCTCTTTACGGCATCTCTCTTATACCAGGTCCTACGCCTGACCTACCTCGCTGAGAATAAACGTCTCCATCTGAATGGGTACATGTGAAACCTCTTCTTAGACTAAAATTCTCTCTCTCTGTGGAGGGGTATTGGACCTGCTGTAATTAAAACACCTGAAGCTAGGAGGCGGAGTGCACGATCCGAAGGCTAGAGAATACATTTCAAAAACCTGACCTGCACATTCAAACATAGACTCAGTGTGAACAGGTGCTGAACCCAGAGTCGCCAACTCGTATATAGTTAAGTAAATAAGGCAGCACACTGCAGCGCTAAAACATGCAAACTTGAAAACACGAAATTTGAACTGCATTACTGCACTAGAAATATGAAAAATGAGAGCTTTTAGCGCATAAAAATGGCCAATTTTATGTGTACCTGGTAGCCTCTTTACGGCATCTCTCTTATACCAGGTCCTACGCTTGACCTACCTCGCTGAGAATAAACGTCTCCATCTGAATGGGTACATGTGAAACCTCTTCTTAGACTAAAATTCTCTTTCTCTGTGGAGGGGTATTGGATCAGCTGTAATTAAAACACCTGAAGCTAGGAGGCGGAGTGCACGATCAGAAGGCTAGAGAACACATTTCAAAAACCTGACCTGCACATCCAAACATAGACTAAGTGTGAACAGGTGCTGAACCCAGAGTCGCCAACTCGTATATAGTTAAGTGAATAAGGCAGCACACTGCAGCGCTAAAACATGCAAACTTGAAAACACGAAATTTGAACTGCATTACTGCACTAGAAATATGAAAAATGAGAGCTTTTAGCACATAAAAATGGCCAATTATATGTGTACCTGGTAGCCTCTTTACGGCATCTCTCTTATACCAGGTCCTACGCTTGACCTACCTCGCTGAGAATAAACGTCTCCATCTGAATGGGTACATGTGAAACCTCTTCTTAGACTAAAATTCTCTCTCTCTGTGGAGGGGTATTGGACCTGCTGTAATTAAAACACCTGAAGCTAGGAGGCGGAGTGCACGATCAGAAGGCTAGAGAATACAATTCAAAAACCTGACCTGCACATCCAAACATAGACTAAGTGTGAACAGGTGCTGAACCCAGAGTCGCCAACTCGTATATAGTTAAGTAAATAAGGCAGCACACTGCAGCGCTAAAACATGCAATCTTGAAAACACGAAATTTGAACTGCATTACTGCACTAGAAATATGAAAAATGAGAGCTTTTAGCGCATAAAAATGGCCAATTTTATGTGTACCTGGTAGCCTCTTTACGGCATCTCTCTTATACCAGGTCCTACGCCTGACCTACCTCGCTGAGAATAAACGTCTCCATCTGAATGGGTACATGTGAAACCTCTTCTTAGACTAAAATTCTCTCTCTCTGTGGAGGGGTATTGGACCTGCTGTAATTAAAACACCTGAAGCTAGGAGGCGGAGTGCACGATCCGAAGGCTAGAG
Source organism: Ranitomeya imitator (assembly GCF_032444005.1). Lineage (NCBI taxonomy): Eukaryota > Metazoa > Chordata > Amphibia > Anura > Dendrobatidae > Ranitomeya > Ranitomeya imitator. Next base: position 60,228,295 of record NC_091285.1, read on the forward strand.
AATACATTTCAAAAACCTGACCTGCACATTCAAACATAGACTCAGTGTGAACAGGTGCTGAACCCAGAGTCGCCAACTCGTATATAGTTAAGTAAATAAGGCAGCACACTGCAGCGCTAAAACATGCAAACTTGAAAACACGAAATTTGAACTGCATTACTGCACTAGAAATATGAAAAATGAGAGCTTTTAGCGCATAAAAATGGCCAATTTTATGTGTACCTGGTAGCCTCTTTACGGCATCTCTCTTATACCAGGTCCTACGCTTGACCTACCTCGCTGAGAATAAACGTCTCCATCTGAATGGGTACATGTGAAACCTCTTCTTAGACTAAAATTCTCTCTCTCTGTGGAGGGGTATTGGACCTGCTGTAATTAAAACACCTGAAGCTAGGAGGCGGAGTGCACGATCAGAAGGCTAGAGCATACATTTCAAAAACCTGACCTTCACATCCAAACATAGACTAAGTGTGAACAGGTGCTGAACCCAGAGTCGCCAACTCGTATATAGTTAAGTAAATAAGGCAGCACAGTGCAGCGCTAAAACATGCAAACTTGAAAACACGAAATTTGAACTGCATTACTGCACTAGAAATATGAAAAATGAGAGCTTTTAGCGCATAAAAATGGCCAATTTTATGTGTACCTGGTAGCCTCTTTACGGCATCTCTCTTATACCAGGTCCTACGCTTGACCTACCTCGCTGAGAATAAACGTCTCCATCTGAATGGGTACATGTGAAACCTCTTCTTAGACTGAAATTCTCTCTCTCTGTGGAGGGGTATTGGACCTGCTGTAATTAAAACTCCTGAAGCTAGGAGGCGGAGTGCACGATCAGAAGGCTAGAGAATACATTTCAAAAACCTGACCTGCACATCCAAACATAGACTAAGTGTGAACAGGTGCTGAACCCAGAGTCGCCAACTCGTATATAGTTAAGTAAATAAGGCAGCACACTGCAGCGCTAAAACATGCAAACTTGAAAACACGAAATTTGAACTGTATTACTGCACTAGAAATATGAAAAATGAGAGCTTTTAGCGCATAAAAATGGCCAATTTTATGTGTACCTGGTAGCCCCTTTATGGCATCTCTCTTATACCAGGTCCTACGCTTGCCTTTCCTCGCTGAGAATAAACGTCTCCATCTGAATGGGTACATGTGAAACCTCTTCTTAGACTAAAATTCTCTCTCTCTGTGGAGAGCTAAAAGCTCTCATTTTTCATATTTCTAGTGCAGTAATGCAGTTCAAATTTCGTGTTTCATGTTTGCATGTTTTAGCGCTGCAGTGTGCTGCCTTATTTACTTAACTATATACGAGTTGGCGACTCTGGGTTCAGCACCTGTTCACACTTAGTCTATGTTTGGATGTGCAGGTCAGGTTTTTGAAATGTATTCTCTAGCCTTCTGATCGTGCACTCCGCCTCCTAGCTTCAGGTGTTTTAATTACAGCAGGTCCAATACCCCTCCACAGAGAAAGAGAATTTTAGTCTAAGAAGAGGTTTCACATGTACCCATTCAGATGGAGACGTTTATTCTCAGCGAGGTAGGTCAAGCGTAGGACCTGGTATAAGAGAGATGCCGTAAAGAGGCTACCAGGTACAAATAAAATTGGCCATTTTTATGCGCTAAAAGCTCTCATTTTTCATATTTCTAGTGCAGTAATGCAGTTCAAATTTCGTGTTTTCAAGTTTGCATGTTTTAGCGCTGCAGTGTGCTGCCTTATTTACTTAACTATATACGAGTTGGCGACTCTGGGTTCAGCACCTGTTCACACTTAGTCTATGTTTGGATGTTCAGGTCAGGTTTTTGAAATGTATTCTCTAGCCTTCTGATCGTGCACTCCGCCTCCTAGCTTCAGGTGTTTTAATTACAGCAGGTCCAATACCCCTCCACAGAGAGAGAGAATTTTAGTCTATGAAGAGGTTTCACATGTACCCATTCAGATGGATACGTTTATTCTCAGCGAGGTAGGTCAAGCGTAGGACCTGGTATAAGAGAGATGCCGTAAAGAGGCTACCAGGTACACATAAAATTGGTCATTTTTATGCGCTAAAAGCTCTCATTTTTCATATTTCTAGTGCAGTAATGCAGTTCAAATTTCGTGTTTTCAAGTTTGCATGTTTTATTGCTGCAGTGTGCTGCCTTATTTACTTAACTATATACGAGTTGGCGACTCTGGGTTCAGCACCTGTTCACACTTAGTCTATGTTTGGATGTGCAGGTCAGGTTTTTGAAATGTAGGGCACCATTAAGCTCCTTTCTGTTACTGTACTTATGTAGTAATCTCAGTTCTGGCACCATGTTTATGCAGTACTGTATGTTCTGTTCCTGTATCTATGTAGTAGACTTTTTTTTCCTGTATCTGTGTTATAGTTACTTCTTGAATCTATGTAGTAAGCTCTATTCTGTTCACATTTCTATGTATGAGCCACCATTATATTTAAAGTCTGTTACCTCTGCTGCTTAAATGCAGCAGCCAGGGATAAGCAGGCTGAAGATGTGCTGCTGCAACTTGAGGGCCACTGCTTTATGATTGCCCTCAGGCCAAAATTTGTCAGCTATCCCCTGCTAAACAGCATACTAATAGTGATAAGCGAATGTACTCGTTGCTTTTTCCGAGCACGCTCGGGTGGTCTCCGATTATTCATGAATGCTCAGAGATTTAGTTTTCATCGTCACAGCTGAACGATTTACAGCTACTAGACAGCTTGATTACATGTAGGGATTCCCTAGCAACCAGGCAACCCCCACATGTACTCAGTCTGGCTACTAGCTGTAAATCACTCAGCTGGGGTGATGAAAACAAAATCTCCAAACACTAACAAATACTCGTAGATCACCAAGCGTGCTCGGGAAAACCCGAGCAACGAGTACACTCGCTCACCACTACATACTAACTGATTTCTGCACACACTGGTTCAGTCAGTAGAAATGAGGGGAGCCAGGCTAGCAGCAGCTGCGGTCTGCAGACCCCCCTTGATGTTTCACTCAGAGGGACTCAGAAATACAGTAGTGCTGCCCTAGTGGAAAAATGAAATAGTGTTGCTCATCTCTAGCATTAGGCAGCTGTGCTGACATATAATTTATTCTATATACTAATTATTTGAAGTCTGTCTCAGAGTCATCAGTCACTTTTCTTTCCATTGCTGTGCTGAATTGCTGCCACTGCCAGCTCACTGGTAGGACACCATAGGAATGCAGGCTGCTGCAGGAGAAGTTAGGCATCTGTAAGTGAAGAAGGAGGGAGGGCATTGCTGAGTGTGTGTGTGTGTGTGTTTGTTGGGTGGGTGTGTGGATGTGAGAGAGGGCCAGGGCCGTAGTCATGGCCGGGGACTCCAGGGCACCTGTTCCCTGGCCTCCCATCATATGAAAATAATGTCCAACACTCTGCATACCTGTGGGTTCACTTTCTACACCATCAGGGTCCTCTCTGCTGTGCTGCAGGTTCCCTATAGACAGTTCAGCATAAACAGAGACACAGTCCATTTCAAATTGTAAACGACGAACTTTACTTGAGTTCAACTGTAGCACATCCACATCAGTTACAATATCACTCAGTTCCAATTGCAGCACATCCACGTCAGTTACAGCATCAACACAGAGCACGGTTTTCTTCACCTCTGTTACTTTCCCTGTGTCTTCACTAATTCCTCCCAGGGGTCCCCTGGGTCATACCAAACCATTTGGCACTGCAAGGTCCTCCCTTTCCCGCATAATAACATCTTTGGAATTACCTTGTCTGTTTTGCCCCAGACAGAAGGGCTTCAGCCCATGTAGATAGCTGCCACATTTTCGGAGCGACCTGCATCTTTAATCTGCTGTACTTCCTTAGCTGCACTTGCTGACCCACTAGCATCACACGGTTGGGTCTTTTCCTTTAACCCCTTAAGCCCCGAGGGTGGTTTGCACGTTAATGACCGGGCCAATTTTTACAATTCTGACCACTGTCCCTTTATGAGGTTATAACTCTGGAACGCTTCAACGGATCTTGGCGATTCTGACATTGTTTTCTCGTGACATATTGTACTTCATTTTAGTAGTAACATTTATTCGATATAACTTGCGTTTATTTGTGAAAAAAACGGAAATTTGGCGAAAATTTTGAAAATTTCGCAATTTTCCAACTTTAAATTTTTATGCCCTTAAATCACAGAGATATGTCACGCAAAATACTTAATAAGTAACATTTCCCACATGTCTACTTTACATCAGCACAATTTTGGAACCAAAATTTTTTTTTGTTAGGGAGTTATAAGGGTTCAAAGTTGACCAGCAATTTCTCATTTTTACAACACCATTTTTTTTTAGGGACCACATCTCATTTGATGTCATTTTGAGGGGTCTATATGATAGAAAATACCCAAGTGTGACACCATTCTAAAAACTGCACCCCTCAAGGTGCTCAAAACCACATTCAAGAAGTTTATTAACCCTTCAGGGGTTTCACAGGAATTTTTGGAATGTTTAAATAAAAATGAATATTTAACTTTTTTTCACACAAAATTTATTTCAGCTCCAATTTGTTTTATTTTACCAAGGGTAACAGGATAAAATGGATGCCAAACATTGTTGTACAATCTGTACTGAGTACGCTGATACCCCATATGTGGGGGTAAACCACTGTTTGGGCGCATGGCAGAGCTCGGAAGGGAAGGAGCGCCATTTGACTTTTAAATGCAAAATTGACAGGAATTGAGATGGGACACCATGTTGCGTTTGGAGAGCCACTGATGTGCCTAAACATTGAAACCCCCCACAAGTGACACCATTTTGGAAAGTAGACACCCTAAGGAACTTATCTAGATGTGTGGTGACCACTTTGACCCACCAATTGCTTCACAGAAGTTTATAATGCAGAGCCGTAAAAATAAAAAATCATATTTTTTCACAAAAATGATCTTTTCGCCCCCAATTTTTTATTTTCCCAAGAGTAAGAGAAGAAATTGAACCTCAAAAATTGTTGGCCAATTTGTCCTGAGTACGCTGATACCCCGTATATGGGTGTAAACCATTGTTTGGGCGTATGGCAGAGCTCGGAAGGGAAGGAGCGCCATTTTACTTTTCAATGCAAAATTGACTGGAATTGAGATGGGATGCCATGTTGCGTTTGGAGAGCCCCTGATGTGCCTAAACATTGAAATCCCCACAAGTGACACCATTTTGGAAAGTAGACCCCTTAAGGAACTTATCTAGAGGTGTGGTGAACACTTTGACCCAACAAGTGCTTCACAGAAGTTTATAATGCAGAGCCGTAAAAATAAAAAATCATATTTTTTCACAAAAATAATCTTTTCGCCACCAATTTTTTATTTTCCCAAGGGTAAGAGAAGAAATTAGACCACAAAAGTTGTTGTGCAATTTGTCCTGAGTGCGACGATACCCCATATGTGGGGGTAAACCACTGTTTGGGCGCATGGCAGAGCTCGGAAGGAAAGGAGCGCCATTTGACTTTTCAATGCAAAATTGACTGGAATTGAGATGGGACGCCATGTTGCGTTTGGAGAGCCCCTGATGTGCCTAAACATTGGAACCCCTCACAAGTGACACCATTTTGAAAAGTAGACCCCTTAAGGAACTTATCTAGATGTGTGGTGAGCACTTTGACCCAACAAGTGCTTCACAGAAGTTTATAATGCAGAGCCGTAAAAATAAAAAATCTTATTTTTTCACAAAAATGATCTTTTCGCCCCCAATTTTTTATTTTCCCAAGGGTAAGAGAAGAAATTAGACCACAAAAGTTGTTGTGCAATTTGTCCTGAGTGCGACGATACCCCATATGTGGGGGTAAACCACTTTTTGGGTGCATAGCAGAGCTCGGAAGGGAAGGAGCGCCATTTGACTTTTCAATGCAAAATTGACTGGAATTAAGATGGGACGCCATGTTGGTTTGGAGAGCCCCTGATGTGCCTAAACATTAAAAACCCCCACAAGTGACACCATTTTGGAAACTAGACCCTCTAAGGAACTTATCTAGATGTGTTTTGAGAGCTTTGAACCCCCAAGTGTTTCACTACAGTTTATAACGCAGAGCCGTTAAAATAAATTTATTTTTTTTTCGCAAAAATTTTTTAGCCCCCAGTTTTGTATTTTCACAAGGGTAACATAATAAATTGGACCCCAAAAGTTGTTGTCCAATTTGTCCTGAGTACGCTGATACCCCATATGTGGGGGGGAACCACTGTTTGGGCGCATGGCAGAGCTCGGAAGGGAAGGAGCGCCATTTGGAATGCAGACTTAGATGGATTGGTCTGCAGGAGTCACGTTGCATTTGCAGAGCCCCTGATGTACCCAAACAGTACAAACCCCCCACAAGTGACCCCATATTAGAAACTAGACCTCCCATGGAACTTATCTAGATGTGTTGTGAGAACTTTGAACCCCTAAGTGTTTCACTACAGTTTATAACGCAGACCCGTGAAAATAAAAATTCTTTTTTTTTTCACAAAAATGATTTTTTAGCCCCCAGCTTTGTATTTTTACAAGGGTAACAGAATAAATTGGACCCCAAAAGTTGTTGTTCAATTTGTCCTGAGTACGCTGATACCCCATATGTGGGGGGGAACCACTGTTGGGCTCATGGCAGAGCTCGGAAGGGAAGGAGCGCCATTTGGAATGCAGACTTAGATGGATTGGTCTGCAGGCGTCACGTTGCATTTGCAGAGCCCCTGATGTACCCAAACAGTAGAAACCACCCACAAGTGACCCCATATTGGAAACTAGACCTCCCATGGAACTTATCTAGATGTGTTGTGAAAACTTTGAACCCCCAAGTGTTTCACTACAGTTTACAACGCAGAGCCGTGAAAATAAAAATCCTTTTTTTTCCCACAAAAATGATTTTTAGCCCCCCAAATTTTTATTTTCCCAAGGATAACAAGAGAACTTGGACCCAAAAAGTTGTTGTCCAATTTGTCTCGAGTACGCTGATACCCCATATGTTGGGGTAAACCCCTGTTTGGGCGCACGGGAGAGCTCGGAAGTGAAGGAGCACTGTTTTACTTTTTCAATGCAGAATTGGCTGGAATTGAGATCGGACGCCATGTCGCGTTTGGAGAGCCCCTGATGTGTCTAAACAGTGGAAACCCCCCAATTATAAATGAAACCCTAATCCAAACGCACCACTAACCCTAATCCCAACTGTAACCCTAACCACACACCTAACCCAGACACACCCCTAATTCTAATCCCAACCCTAATCCCAACCGTAAATGTAATCCAAACCCTAACCCTAGCCCCAACCCTAGCCCTAACCCTAACCCTAACCCTAACCCTAACCGGAAAATGGAAATAAATACATTTTTTTTAATTTTATTATTTTTCCCTAAGGCTAGGTTCACATTGCGTTAGGGAAATCCGTTTAGCACTAGCGGATTGCGCTAACACAATGTCTTTTTAGGTGTCGTGTTTAGTGGTCGCGTTAACGTCCCCGCTCTGGAAGATCGGGGATCGGACCTCGGGCGCGCCGCGGACGCTGCAAGCAGCGTCTGAGGCGCGCCACAAAAGAATGGCACCTTGCTAGCGCGAGCCGAAAATGGCACGCTCTAGCGATGCGCTACACCTGAAAATCACATTGCTGTCAATGGTTGTGCTAACGGACCCGTTGCACGGCGTTAATTGTGACATTTTCGCCGTGCAACGCTGTCCGTTAGCGTTAACCCATTAACGCAATGTGAACCTAGCCTAACTAAGGGGGTGATGAAGGGGGGTTTGATTTACTTTTATAGCGAGTTTTTTAGCGGATTTTTATGATTGGCAGCCGTCACACACTAAAAGACGCTTTTTATAGCAAAAAAGTTTTTGCGTCTCCACATTTTGAGACCTATAATTTTTCCATATTTTGGTCCACAGAGTCATGTGAGGTCTTGTTTTTTGCGGGACGAGTTGACGTTTTTATCGGTTACATTTTCGGACACGTGACAGTTTTTGATCGCTTTTTATTCCGATTTTTTTGTGAGGCAGAATGACCAAAAACCAGCTATTCATGAATTTCTTTTGGGGGAGGCGTTTATACCGTTCCGCGTTTGGTAAAATTGATGAAGCAGTTTTATTCTTCGGGTCAGTACGATTACAGCGACACCTCATTTATATCATTTTTTTTATGTTTTGGCGCTTTTATACGATAAAAGCTATTTTATAGAAAAAATAATTATTTTGGCATCGCTTTATTCAGAGGACTATAACTTTTTTATTTTTTTGGTTATGATGCTATATGGTGGCTCGTTTTTTGCGGGACAAGATGACGTTTTCAGAGGTAACATGGTTATTTATATCCGTCTTTTTGATCGCGTGTTATTCCACTCTTTGTTCAGCGTTATGATAATAAAGCGTTGTTTTTTGGCTCGTTTTTTTTTTTTTTTTCTTACGGTGTTCACTGAAGGGGTTAACTAGTGGGCCAGTTTTATAGGTCGGGTCGTTACGGACGCGGCGATACTAAATATGTGTACTTTTATTGTTTTTTTGTTTTTTTTTTATGTAAAGAAATGTATTTATGGGAATAATATTTTTTTTTTTCTGCTTTATTTAGGAATTTTTTTTTTATTTTTTTTTTTACAAGTGTGGAAATTTTTTTTTTTACTTTTTCACTTTGTCCCAGGGGGGGACATCACAGATCACCGATCTGACAGTGTGCACAGCACTCTGTTAGATCGGTGATCTGACATACAGCCGGGCAGGATTAGAGCTGCAGCTGCAGCCTGATCCTGACCCGGAAGTGCTCCCTGCAGGACCCGGATGCAGCCCGGCGGCCATTTTGGATCCGGGGACTGCAGGGAGAAGACGCTCGGTACACGGTGAGCACATCACCGTGTACCGATCGTCTCAGGGAAGCACGCAGGGAGCCCCCTCCCTGCGCGATGCTTCCCTGCACCGCCGGCACACCGCGATCATCTTTGATCGCGGTGTGCCGGGGGTTAATGTGCCGGGAGCGGTCCGTGACCGCTCCTGGCACATAGTGCCGGATGTCAGCTGCGATAGGCAGCTGACACCCGGCCGCGATCGGCCGCGCTCCCCCCGTGAGCGCGGCCGATCGCATATGACGTACTATCCCGTCCATGGGAATTAAGTCCCAGGTCACCTGGACGGGATAGTACGTCATATGGGATTAAGGGGTTAAGGGTCGCTGTGCTGCTGCACTGTCCTGGGCACTTAAGCCCTTCGGGACGCCTGGGACTCCCTGGTCCCTCTGAGCTGTTCCAGCTCCCGGTCTTCTCTTCCTAAATTCGGGAAATGCTTCTACTTTATCCACAGCTAGCTCCTCCCATAGTTAACTATAAACACTATCTAATGAGACCTCATCAAATGGCCAAACTCAAATAATTCACTGTCCCTATTATACAGAACAAAACACAGTGGATATAGATAGCAATATATCAGAACACCACAGCAATTACAATCAAGTAACTTACATTGCACATTCAGCAATGAAGTGGCATCAAAATAGCAGCATACATGGGCATAACAGCAACTGTAAAACATCAACATGTTTCTCTGAGAACTGGGTCGGTTCCTAAGGGGATGGGGTGAACACTAGTCCTTAAACCCCTTTACATGGACACCACATGCCGGTGGTTGGGACCCTAATCCTTATCTACATAGGGTACCAAAATACTGTATCTAGTCCTGATCATGGTCAAAGGAAAAGTATAATACAAACATGTCACCACTTCTGCATTTGTCACCTACTCCTGGTTTTGGCTTACAAGGACTGATAAAAAATACTGATCAAATACTCAACGTGTGAATAGGACCTTACTGTGCGGCTTCTACAACAGAATACTCTCTGTCAATGTCATTACTATAAACTGGAGAAGCAAGCAATCTGCTAAGACAAGGTCTTCTGTTCATTCTCAAAAAATTTCCCAGGAAACCATTGTGCCCATAGGTAAGGATGCTTTCACTTACCTATGAGAATTTCTATGGGGAGCTCCAGATACGGCTGCCACATGTTCGTTATATTAAGTTATGTTTAAACTACAGTACAGACCAAAAGTTTTGACACACCTTCTCATTAAGGGTATATTTCCACGTTCAGGAAACACTGCGTGTTTTACGCTGCATAGAGCCGCATCGTCAAACACGCAGCGTCCAGATGTTACAGCATAGTGGAGGGGATTTCATGAAATCCCGACTCCACTATGCGGTAAAACACGCAGGCGGCAGACCCGTGTATACGTACATGCGGCGCGTCTTTTCAGAACTCAGCATGTCTGTTTACAATGCGGCAACGCTCCGTCGCCGTGCCGTAAATTTACCATAGACTATCATTAGATGCGGTAAAACCGCATCTAATGATTACTCACATGCGCAGTAACTGTGTAAGCGCAGCTTACTATGCATGTCCATGCCGGCTCACCTGTCCCGCCGCCGGAAGTCCCTCGTCCACTGCAGTTCTCACGATAACTTATCGTGAGAACTGCCGTGCACATGACCGGGAATTATCTCTGGTCACTAGTCTGGTTCTCACAAACAGCTGATTGTGAGAACTCTGCAGTGTAGGTGATCGCTGGAGAGTTATCTTCGGCAATCATCTACAGGCTCTGCTACATCTGGATGTCAGGCATCTAGATGTAGCAGAGCTGGACTCGTCTAGACTGTGTGCACATAGAACACACAACATAGAACATACACCATAAAATATACACCATACACCATGCAACATACACCATGCAGCATACGAGATGCAACATACAACATGCACCATGCGACATGCGACATACAACATGTGACATACAACATGCACCATGCGACATACAATATGCACCATGCAACATGCACCATGCGACATGTGACATGCGACATACAACATGTACCATGCGACATGCAGCATTCGACATACAACATGCACTATGCTACATGCGATAAAAGACATGCACCATGTAACATGCAACATGCACCATGCGACATGCAACATGCACCATGCAATATACATGTACCATGCCACATACAACATGCAACATGCGACATGCAACACGTGACATGTGACATCTGACATACAACTAGCACCATGCGACATACAACATGCACCATGCAGCATACGACATGCACCATGCGACATGTGACATACAACATGCATCATGTGACATGCAACATGCGACATACAACATGCACCATGCAACATGCAACATGCACCATGCAACATGCAACATACAACATGTGACTTACGACATACACCATGCACCATGCAACATACGACATACAGTACATACAACATGCACCATACAACACACATACACTACATACAACATACATATAGACATACAGTACATATAACATAGAGTACATACTCACCATCACCTTGTCACTTTGATCCCCGAAGTCATTGTCACCTGTAAAAAATATTAAAATAATAAACAAACAATATACACCTTGATCCACAGAAATCCAATTAAAACGAGTGTCCCATGACGATCTCCCGTGGAGAGCAGCCACATCAGCTGATGTGACCGCTCTCCAGGGGCTCCACGAATACAATGAAGGGAGGGATCCTTCAGCAATGTATTCCTTTGCCTCTGTGAGAAATAGTCCCTACTCTCACTTGCGGCACTGCTGTGTGGGAAAATTCCCACACAGCTTTGCCATAAAGTGAGACCCTGAACTCAGGTAACCTCCTCAGTGATGCACTGCAGGAGCCATTTTCTCCTATCAGTGTGTCACCGGAGGGCCTACAGAGCAGTGACATCATCACCCAATGTCACTGTATATAGGGCGGTGTAGGGGAGATCGTCGTGGGAGACTCGTTAATAATTGGACTACGGCGGAAAGGTAGTATGTGGTTGGTTTATTATTTTTAATTTTTTGCAGGTGATCAAGTATGGTAAGTATAGTTAAATTAAGAATATTAAAATACTTTTTTCTGGCTTTGTTTTTTATTTTTAACCCTTTCACTACTATAGGATTAGTAATGGATAGCCATCTTATTGACACCTCTCCATTATTAACCGGGCTTAATGTCACCTAACAATAGCAAGGTGACATTAACCCCTTATTACCCCATATCCCACCACTACAGGGAAGTGGGAAGACAGGGGCTAAGTGCCGGAATTGTCGCACCTAACAGATGCGCCATTTCTGAGGCAGCTGGGGGCTGGTATGTGTAGCCGGGTGAGCCAATAACCATGGCCCCTCTCTGGGCTATGAATATCAGCCTGCAGCTGTCTGCATAGCCTTTCTGGCTATAAAATATAAGGGGACCCCACGTCATTTTTTTGGGGGTCCCCCTAATTTAATAGCCTGTAAAGGCTATGCAGACAGCTGCGGGCTGATATTCATAGCCTAGAGAGGGGCCATGGGTATTACCCCATCCCAGGCTACAAATATTGGCCCCCGGCCTTCGGCTTTCCCCCTTTGGTGCAGAAAATGGCTCGGGAGCCCACGCCAATTTTTTTCCATTTTTTTTTAAATTAAACATTCATTAATAAACATCGGCCTTGCTATTACATATCTACTAGATGGTGGCCCGATTCTAACACATCGGGTATTCTAGAATATGTATGTAGTTTATTTACGAAGCGGTGTTTATATCCCGCTGCAATATCACTGATTGGTCGCGGCCGGCCGGGAGCGACAAATCAGCGAATGGTGGTTTAAATCCCATGTCAATTCGTGGCCGGACTGCACCTGTCGCTGATTGGTCGCGCCAGCCGCCCTCGACCAATCAGCAATGCAGGATTTCCGTAACAGAAAAACAGACCTTAGACGATTACCGTATATATATATTTGGATAATCTATCTATAGATATATTTATAGATAGATATATCTATAGATACATAGATATACTAAACATCGGGCTTGGTATTATCTATTTATCTATCTATCGTATCTATCTATTATCTATCATCTATCTATTTATCATATTTATCTATAATCTATGCATTGGAATATCTATCTAGCTATCTATTGATATATCTATCGATAGATATATTTATAGATAGATAATAGATATGATAGATAGATAGATAGATACGATAGATAGATAGATAGATAGATAGATAGATAGATAGATAGTTAGATAGATAGATAGATAGATAGATAGATAGATACGATAGATCTATCTATTATCTATCTATTATCTATCTGTCTATCCCATATCTATCTATCTATCTATCTATCTATCTATCTATCTATCATCTATCTATCATCTATCTGTTATCAATAGTGTTGAGCATTCCGATACCGCAAGTATCGGGTATCGGCCGATACTTGCGGTATCGGAATTCCGATACCGAGATCCGATACTTTTGTGGTATCGGGTATCGGTATCGGATCAATAGGAATGTGTAAAATAAAGAATTAAAATAAAAAATATTGATATGCTCACCTCTCCGGCGGCCCCTGGACATCACGCTGGTAACCGGCCGGCTTCTTTGTTTAAAATGAGCGTCTTTAGGACCTGAGAATGACGTCGCGGCTTCTGATTGGTCGCATGCCGCCCATGTGACCGCCACGCGACCAATCAGAAGCCGCGACGTCATTCTCATTCATTAAACTCCTAATTCTAGGAATTGAGGACCTGCGAATGATGTCGCGGCTTCTGATTGGTCGCGTGGCGGTCACATGGGCGGCACGCGACCAATCAGAAGCTGCGACGTCATTCGCAGGTCCTAAAGGCGCTCATTTTAAACAAAGAAGCCGGCCGGTTACCAGCGTGATGTCCAGGGGCCGCCGGAGAGGTGAGCATATCAATATTTTTTATTTTAATTCTTTATTTTACACCTCACTATGGATCCCAGGGCCTGAAGGAGAGTTTCCTCTCCTTCAGACCCTGGGAACCATCAGGATACATTCCGATACTTGATGTCCCATTGACTTGTATTGGTATCGGATATCGGTATCGGCAATATCCGATATTTTTCGGGTATCGGCCGATACTATCCGATACCGATACTTTCAAGTATCGGACGGTATCGCTCAACACTAGTTATCAATCATCTATCTGTCTGTGTGTGTAAACATTATTATTCAATATAGTATGTAAATGAAGAGGTTGAACAAGAAATGACATCACCATTTTTTTTTGTATATCTTTATTGAGCTTACAAAAACACACACAATCCGCATGAAAAGAACGCATGAAAAACGCAACAAAAAACGTATGAAAAACGCAGGTGACCTGCCAGTTACCTCAGGTGCAGATTTGTTGCAGATTTTACCTGCTTCAAATCCTGATCAAATCCTGATGCAATCCTGAACGTGGAAACATACCCTTAAAGATTTTTCTGTATTTTCATGATTATGAAAATTGTAAATTCACACTGAGGGCATCAAAACTATAAACTAACACATGTGAAATTATCTACTTAACATAAAAGTGTGAAACAACTGAAATTATGACTTATATTCTAGGTTCTTCAAAGTAGCCACTAGGGTTGAGCGACCTTTTATAGGATCAGGTCGGGTTTCATGAAACCCGACTTTTTCAAAAGTCGGGTCGAGTGAAATCGGCCAATCCTATAAAAAAGTCGGGGTCGAGGTCGGCCGAAACTCGAAACCCAATGCAGTGCATTGGGTTTCCAATGGTTCCCAGGGTCTGAAGGAGCGGAAACTCTCCTTCAGGCCCTGGGATCCATATTTAAGTGTAAAATAAAGAATTAAAATAAAAAATATCGCTATACTTACCCTCTGATGCGCCCTGGTACTAACCGGGAACCTTCCTTCCTTCGAATCAGCGCTTGCAGGACCTTGCGGTGACGTCGCGGTGACGTCGCGGCTTGTGATTGGTCACGCGGCCGCCCATGTGACCGCTCGCGCGACCAATCACAAGCCGCGACGTCACCGCGACGTCACGCAAGGTCCTGCAAGCGCTGATTCTTAGGAAGGAAGGCTGCCGGAAAGAAGCAGGGCGCGTCCGAGGGTGAGTATATTCCTATTAGGACCCTCGGACGCGCCCTGCTTCTTTCCGGCAGCCTTCCTTCCTAAGAATCTGCGCTTGCAGGACCTTGCGTGACGTCGCGGTGACGTCGCGGCTTGTGATTGGTCGCGCGAGCGGTCACATGGGCGGCCGCGCGACCAATTACAAGCCGTGACGTCACCGCGACGTCACCGCAAGGTCCTGCAAGCGCTGATTCGAAGGAAGGAAGGTTCCCGGTTAGTACCAGGGCGCGTTAGAGGGTAAGTATAGCGATATTTTTTATTTTAATTCTTTATTTTACATTAAATATGGATTCCGATACCGATTTCCGATATTGCAAACATATCGGAACTCAGGATCGGAATTCCGATATCACATTCAGAAGATCGCCGACTTCATGGCCGACCCCACACAGGGGTCGGGTCGGGTTTCATGAAACCCGACTTTGCCAAAAGTCGGCGACTTCTGAAAGTGGCCGACCCGTTTCGCTCAACCCTAGTAGCCACCTTTTGCTATGATGACTGCTTTGCACACTCTTGGCATTCTCATGATGAGCTTCAAGAGGTAGTCACCAGAAATGGTTTTCACTTCACAGGTGTGCCCTGTCAGGTTTAAGAAGTGGGATTTCTTGCCTTATACATGGGGTTGGGACCATCGGTTGTGTAGAGCAGAAGTCTGGTGGATACACAGCTGATAGTCCTACTGAATAGACTGTTAAAATTTGTATTATGGCAAGAAAAAAGCAGCTAAGTAAAGAAAAATGAGTGGCCATCATTACTTTAAGAAATGAAGGTCAGTCAGTCTGAAAAATTGGGAAAACTTTGAAAGTGTCCCCAAGTGCAGTGACAAAAACCATCAAGCGCTACAAAGAAACTGGCTCACATGAGGACCGTCCCAGGAAAGGAAGACCAAGAGTCACCTCTGCTTCTGAGGACAAGTTTATCCAAGTCACCAGCCTCAGAAATCTCGGGTTAACAGCAGCTCAGATTAGAGACCAGGTCAATGCCACACAGAGTTCTAGCAGCAGACACATCTATACAACAACTGTTAAGAGGAGACTTTGTGCAGCAGGCCTTCATGGTAAAATAGCTGCTAGGAAACCACTGCTAAGGACAGGCAACAAGTAGAAGAGACTTGTTTGGGCTAAAGAACACAAGGAATGGACATTAGACCATCTGTGCTTTAGTCTGATGAGTCCAAATTTGAGATCTTTGGTTCCAACCTCCATGGCTTTGTGTAACGCAGAAAAGGTGAACGGATGGACTCTACATGCCTGGTTCCCACCGTGAAGCATGGAGGAGAAGGTGTGATGGTGTGAGGGTGCTTTGCTGGTGACACTGTTGGGATTTATTCAAAATTGAAGGCATACTGAACCAGCATGGCTACCACAGCATCTTGCAGTGGCATGCTATTCCAACTTGCGTTTAGCTAGACCATCATTTATTTTTCAACAGGACAATGACTCCAAACACACCAAGTGTAAGGGCTATTTGACCAAGAAGGAGAATGATGGGGTGCTACGCCAGATGACCGGGCCTCCACAGTCACCAGACCTGAACCCAATTGAGATGGTTTGGGGTGAGCTGGACCGCAGAGTGAAGGCAAAAGGGCCAACAAGTGCTAAGCATCTCTGGCAACTCCTTCAAGATTGTTGGAAGACCATTTCCGGTGACTACCTCTTGATGCTCTTCAAGAGAATGCCAAGAGTGTGCAAAGCAGTCATCAAAGCAAAAGGTGGCTATTCTGAAGAACCTAGAATATAAAACATATTTTCAGTTGTTTCACACTTTTTTGTTAAGTATATAATTCCGCATGTGTTAATTCATAGTTTTGATGCCTTCAGTGTGAATTTAAAATTTTCGTAGTCATGAAAATACAGAAAAATCTTTAAATGAGAAGGTGTGTCCAAACTTTTGGTCTGTACTGTATGTCAACCATATTTTAGACTCTTCATGAAAATGTTAAACAGTAGCCCATCGGATTCCACCTGTTCTTCAGATCTGTAAGTTGACACAATATGGAGTCTGGCATCCATAACCCTTACAGATTACACTTAAAGGGGTGGTCAGATATACAAAGTAATTTTCATCCCAAATCCTTACCTATTTAATGCCTTAATTGGTACTATTTTCTAACTAGTGATGTCACTTGTGGGATTGGCGCTCGTCTCTGCCAGGTAGTCTTAGAACACACAGTGCACTCTGGTGCTGGCTCGTTGCTACTGATCTGAGCCGGCAACAGAGAGCGCGCTGTCATTGTGCACACCACACAGTGCACAGCATGCTTGGACTAGCCCATCCCCTGAAACGAGCATCACTAATGACAGTTCGCTTGAGTGCCCCTGCATGCACTGAGTTTCTCAAATGAAGTGCCATCAAAAAATGAAGTAGTAAAAAAGAAAAAAAGAAAAGCAGTTCGATAGTGTAGCTAGAAAAGGATGGGGAATTTTGAATGCAAGTATATTATAAATTAGTTTAGATCATGACATTAAATAGATAGGGATTTGGCATGAAATTTATTTTGTATCTCGTACCAAACCTTTAACTACTATCTGGTAATTTTACTGTCATAAAAATAAAAAAATATATTAATATGAACAATAAAGCAACAACTATAGAAAAAAATAATTATTACTTGCTCTTAATGATTATCATTTTCCGTTACTCCTGTAGAAATGGATGAAGGAAGCTACCCACATGCATGGCCTCCTCACCATTTATTATTCCTATTGTTGTGCATACTCATGGTTATTTCAGCAGTTTAGAGATCAGGGGACCCCTTTTTAGAGATGGGCTCAAATCCTAGAGGATGGCAGGAATGTCTTTAATGGGAATAATCCTTCAACCTCTTAACAGCTAACCTAGTTTTATCTTTAAAGGGGCTATGCCATGAAAATTGTTACAATGCTGTTTGAAAGTTTGTCATCATTTTGATATATTTCTGCATACATTTAACCTTAAACTACATCAGATTTTAACAGCCCTAAAAGTAGATGAGAAAACAAAATAAAACAAATGAGTCAAAATATAATTTATTAAGTAAATGATTGAATATAAAGCAAATAATAAATAAGTAAATATAAGTAGATTTTTTTTTATTGAGTAAAATGATCCAATACCACTTGACTGTGAGTAAAAAATGTATGGAAACCTTTGGTTTCAGTATGTGGTGTGACCCCCCCTTTGCAACAATAACGGCATCTAAGCATTTCCAGTAATTGTTGATTAGTCTCGCTCATCAGGTTGGAGGAATTTTAGTCCATTCCTCATTACAAAACAGCTCCGTAGTTTTCTGTTAAATTTGTACAAAAATATGAAACATTCTGAAGTCAGTCACAAACTTTCAAGCACCGCTGTATCATATATACGTAGATTATGCATCAATTTACTATTGCTGGTGGCCCTTCAATGGATTCCCCACTAATCACTAAGAGTCTCCGTCATGCACAACACTTCTCCATTCAAAGACCAAAGGATAAAAGGAGGTAGCCGACCAGTGTACAAATCTGTGTTGAGTAAATTCACGTCAAAGTATAGAATATCGTTACACAATTTATTTCTGGCTGTATGTAATAACTACAATGAAGAACTTTGGAACTTGCTGCTTGCCGTTATGCCTTACATGTAGTCTTAGCTGCACATGCAATGCAAATGCTGAGATCCAAAATGAGGATTTTATTATCCAAAGCCCGTCCTTTAATCCACACAGATTCTATATGCCATGTATAAATTCATCTTAATTCACTAGAACTCGCCTGGGGCAGAGTTTTATTAATACATTAAATGAAGCATTTTTAGGACATGAAGGGACAGTATATAATAAATGACAAGGTGAATTTATTTTGCTCTTAGTGTTTATTTAGTATAGAATGTATTACATAAACCACACAAATAATTTTATTCTTGCTTATATAATGCAGAATATTCCATTATTCAAGAATATTGAAATATAGAAGTTTTTAGCAAGGTCTTGCATTTTCTTGTTTTAAATGATGTGTACCGTAATTTCTGTACTGTCAGTGGCAGCTGGCTATAGAGCGTGTGAACGGTATCATCCTGTTGCTTAGCAGCCTCACCCCCTTGAGGGTGTACACCCACTTTTTTCTACATTTGCTCTATAAGTACAGCAGTAGTTAGGAGGATTTGTATGGAATCTACATGGGTTCATGCTTTGAGCCTGCTCTACGCCCAACAGGTGCGAGCTATCTTACACAGTAGACACGAGAGATGGGCGAACCCGAACAGTAAAGCACCCCGTGTTTGTTCACGGACCTCGAACACGGACTTCTCCAGGAAGTCATTGTTACTGTTCGGGTTTGGCATCCCGAACATCGTCTTTTTCCCATACTGTCTTCTGGGTGACAGCGCGAGAAACATCGCCGGCTGTGATCGGCAGTAAGATCATTACTGCAGCCCTCAGCTGTCAGCTTTATCATGGCTGGTTATCAAGAATAGAGTCCCATGCCTATTTTTAATTATTTAGGTAAATTATTTAAAAGAAAACAGAGTGGGGTCCCCTCATTTTTGTCAACCAGCCAAGCTAAAGCTAACAGCTGGGGGCTGGTATTCTCAGACTTGTAAAGGCCATGGATATTGGCCCCACTAGCCTAAAAATTGCAGCCTAGAGCCACCCCAGAAAAGGTGCATGTGCTAGATGCACCAATTCTTGTACTTTAGCCAGTTATTCCCACTTGCACTGATGCTGTGGCAAGTGGGGTAATAGTTGTGGTGTTGATGTCAGCTCTTTTATGGCCCCTGACATAAAGCCCACAGGTTAGTACTGGAGAGGCATCTATAAAAACTTTCTCACGCAGTGAGCGGTGTCACAAGATCGGTCAAGGGGGGTTCATCAGCTATGAACTCCGGTGAACTTTATCACTGCAGCTCAGCGCTACACACTTCAGTGTGAGCCGGCTGGTTTAGATAGCAGTCACATCACTGATAGTCACATCACTGATAGTCACATCACCATCCAAATCATCCGGATCTCCGTGGGACAGTATGGATTATCTTCACATTGGACAGGTGAGGGATATGATTGCTTATTATTTGCAGTTTTTTTCCGTGGGATATGGGTTTCAATGGAATAGGCATTAAGGTGAGTATGTCCAAATTCACCATTCAATGAAGATAATGGCACTCAAATCCCAGACACATATCCTTTATTGTGGATTCACATGAACAAACACTGGAAAGCTTGCTGGTGGAACCATACTAGACGACGGCTGTTTAGTGCTACAAGAGCATTGTATAAGTGAGAGTTACCAGTGTGATGTGTAATGGTTACCAGTGTTACCGGTGTGATGAGTAATGGCCGCTCTGTGCTCTTCTGATCTGACTACAGAGCTGTGTGTGATTATAACTGACACATCTGCAGGTCCCTCTCAGCTTCAGCTTCCAGCTCAGAGGCAGACAATGACGTAAAATTATTGCAATACAGTACAGCAGAACTCAGAGAGGTGCAAAAATGTGTTTGTAAGAAGAAACATTTAATTTCTCCTATTCTGTGTTGGTTACTTATCTCACTGGTAACTCCCACTTCATGTAAAATAATCTCTGGGTGCAGAGTTATCTTCCAGGCACCATCCTCCTCAGAGCCTGGAAGAGGTCATTTATATAAAGCAATAAAAGCCGATTTCTCAGCAACAAGGCATCTGATATTAAGCATACAGGTGGGACTGTTTTCAGCATTCTATAGCCTGTATGCCCATATTAATAGTTTATATGAATCAAATGTGGTGACAGATTCCCTTTAAAGATGTCACATTTACACTTTGTATTTTAGGCAAAAAAAGTGTTTTTTTTCATTATTGACATTATAAAAATTCCAAAAAGGAAAATGTGCTAATGCAAAAGTTTGAGTACTATGCATGTTTGGTACCTAGTATCACCAACTTTTAAAAGTATCACAGCTTGTAAACACTTTATGTAGCCAACAAGAGTCTTCCAATCCTTGTTTGAGGGATTTTCATCCATTCTTCCTTGGAAAATTCTTCCAGTTCTGTGAGATTTCTGGGTTGTCTTGCATGCACTGCAATTTTAAGGTCTAGCCACAGATTTTCAATAATGTTCATATCAGGGGACTGTGAGGGTCAATGTAAAATCTGCAGCTTGCGCCCTTTGAAGTAGACTATTGTGGATTTTCATGTATGCTTAGGATCATTATTCAATTGTTGAAGCCATCCTCTTTTCAACTTCAGATTTTTTACAGATGATGATATGTTTTCATCATGAATTTGTTGAAATTTAGTTGAATCAATTCTTCTCTCAACCCTCTACCCATGAAATGCTCTCAGTGCCATTGGCTGCAAGACAACCCCAAAGCATGATTGATCCACTCCCATGCTTAATGGTTGGTGAGATGTTCTTTTCCTGAAATTCTGTGCCCTTTTTTCTCCACACATACCTTTGATCATTACGGCCAAAGAGTTCTATTTTTAATCTCAACGGCCACTGGACTTGTTTCCATAATACATTAGGCTTGTTTAAAAGTTCTTTTGCATGCTTCTGATCCTGAATTTTATGGTGAGAATGCATTAGAATTTATTATTATTATTATTATTTATTGTTATAGCGCCATTTGTTCCATGGCGCTTTACATGTGAGGAGGGGTATACATAATGAAAACAAGTACAATAATCTTAAACAATACAAGTCATAACTGGTACAGGAGGAATGAGGACCCTGCCCGCGAAGGCTCACAATCTAAAAGGGATGGGTGAGAATACAGTAGGTGAGGGTAGAGATGGTCATGCAGCGGTTTGGTCGATCGGTGGTAACTGCAGGTTGTAGGCTTGTCTGAAGAGGTGGGTCTTCAGGTTCTTTTTGAAGGTTTCGATGGTAGGCGAGAGTCTGATGTGTTGTGGTAGAGGGTTCCAGAGTAGGGGTGATACGCGAGAGAAATCTTGTATACGATTGTGGGAAGAGGAGATAAGAGGGGAGTAGAGTAGGAGATCTTGTGAGGATCGGAGGTTGCGGGTAGGTAAGTACCGGGAGATGAGGTCACAGATGTATGGAGGAGACAGGTTGTGGATGGCTTTGTACGTCATGGTTAGGGTTTTGCAGTGGAGTCTCTGGGCAATGGGGAGCCAGTGAAGGGATTGACAGAGGGGAGAGGCCGGGGAATAGCGGGGGGACAGGTGGATTAGTCGGGCAGCAGAGTTTAGAATAGATTGGAGGGGTGCGAGAGTGTTAGAGGGGAGGCCACAGAGCAGGAGGTTGCAGTAGTCAAGGCGAGAGATGATGAGGGCATGGACTAGGGTTTTTGCAGATTCATGGTTGAGGAATGAACGGATTCGTGAAATATTTTTGAGTTGAAGTCGGCAGGAAGTGGAAAGGGCTTGGATATGTGGTTTGAAGGAGAGATCAGCGTCAAGGATTACCCCGAGGCAGCGAGCTTGTGGGACTGGGGAGAGTGGGCAGCCATTTACTGTAATGGATAGGTTCGTTGGGGGGGTCGCGTGAGATGGGGGAAAGATGATGAATTCTGTTTTGTCCATGTTAGGTTTCAGAAATCTAGCGGAGAAGAAGGATGAAATAGTGGACAGACATTGAGGGATTCTGGTTAGAAGGGAGGCGATATCTGGTCCAGAGATGTAGATCTGTGTGTCGTCAGCATAGATATTTGTGCAGGTGTTTCAGTACAGAACAGTAGAACAACTCCAGAATCCACTAAATCTTTCTGATGGTCTTTTGCAGTTAAGCAGGGGTTCTGATTTGCCTCTCTAGCAATCCTATGAGCAGTGCTCACTGAAATTTTCCTTGGTCTTCCAGACCCTATCTTGACTTCCGCTGTTCCTGTTAACTGTAATCTCTGAAATTACATTTTGAATTGAGGAAAGGGCAACTTGAAAACACTTTGCTATCTTCTTACAGACTTCTCCTGCTTTGTAAGCCTCCATCATTTTCATTTTCAGAGTGCTAGGCAGCTGCTTAGAAGATCCAATGGCT
Organism: Ranitomeya imitator; assembly: GCF_032444005.1. NCBI lineage: Eukaryota > Metazoa > Chordata > Amphibia > Anura > Dendrobatidae > Ranitomeya > Ranitomeya imitator. Next base: position 60,251,093 of record NC_091285.1, read on the forward strand.
GCTGTTTTTTGGCACAAATTTAGAGGAGGCTGGGCTTTTATAAAGCTGGGAAATTTTTGTCACATGGCCTTTCCTAACCATGATAGTGAGCAATCCATAATCCAAATAGGCTAATTAAAGTCTGAAACCTTGGTCAAAGTTATCTGATCACACAAATCTCCACGGATGCCCAAACGTTTTCATCTGCCCATTTTCCTTTTTGTAATTTCTAAAATATAAAACATGACAATATATTTTTTGCCTAAAATACAAAGTAAATGTGTCAACTATAACTTTAGAATTTGTATAGATCATTTTATTTTCAACTTGCTTAACTGTTCACAATAACAGTAATTTTGACCAGGGTTGCCCAAACTTTTATATGTCACTGTATGTCCTTGACCCCTCTTATGGTTCCGTTAATGAAAAGTTCATCTAATCATCTTCCATTATACTTCTGGCTTTACAGAGGGAGAAGGGTTTCACCACTTGCACTTGACCTGCTTGATCAGATTGATTTATTGAAAGTAGTTATAGATCTGTGACAAAGAGCTGCTGTCCTTTAGCCCACAAGGCAGATTCTCAGTGTATTCCATGTGATGCAACTTCAATCTCTCTACCATGCCTTCTGCTTGTGATATGTTTCTACCTCTCATCTCCTGGAATCAGGTGACAGAAAAAAAAGGGAAAAACTGCATCTCATACAAATACACTGGAGATTCTGCAAACAACGCTTACATATACTGCAACATAGACAGCCAGCTGAGTTTACATCTCTGCAAATAATCATTGTAGGGATTCACTTTTTAGGATATCATACTCTATCTCCTGTTCTGTATTATAAAGAATACATTTTTTTCTTAACAACATACAAATGAGGATGTAGCTTGGTGGGGAGGTATCAGAGAACTGTCAGTGGGATTTGATAGGTGATGCTATCCTGTAGTTCATAGAAAGTCAAAAACGGACATCCAGTCTACACTCTACACATGTACTGGACTGGTAATCAGAATGGAAATAACATGGCACAACTGCACATAATGAAAGTGACCAGAATGAATAGATGCATCTGAGCTGGAATTAAATAAGCATGCATCTTTGTATATATTTTGTGAAACTGACATAAATGTGCTGTTGAATTTGCTTTTTATATAATACATTGCAGCAATGTAATCTGTAACTGGTTACAAAGTCTTGACATTTTCAATACACAAGGCATTTTCTCCAAGGTTTATGGTGCTATTAGTTTAACTAACTGTGACCTTAAGGCAGAAGGAATGTCCTACTCAAACACTGTTTAATAATGTTTACTATTTGTAAAAGAGTTTGGATGCCTAGCCTTTAAATTATGGATCAGTGATGCCAGCAACTGTAGACAAAATAAGTTCATTTGTAAGAAAAATGACGAGAAACAGTGTACAAAAAGAAAGGACATAATAATATCGGGTAGTAAAGTGTTATAGTGGTTCCAAGTCTCGGCAAGTAGTGGCAATCTTTCTATGAGCTTTTATTTCTTTCCTTTTGTACAAATATAAGGTTTAGAATTGTATAGACCTCACATTTAAGGAAATTTATTCAAGTTTTACTTTAATTTGTTGAATAAAATTTAATTCATGTTACTGATCTGCAGCACATGGGATTTCTACTTGGGTTTTAATTACTTTTAGGTTATCCTAATTTATATTATTTTTAAATAGGAAGTTCAGTCATTGTTTTTTTTTCTTACTGTACAGGATATACAAACAGTGAAACAATAGAAAATCCTTTATTACTAATATACTTAAGGGGAACCTGTTCCCCCAAAATCGAAGGTGAGCTAAGCCCACCAGCATCAGGGGCTTATCTACAGCATTCTGTAATGCTGTAGATAAGCCCCTGATGTATCCTGAAAGATGAGAAAAAAAGCCCTTTTGTGTCTGAAACCCCGTACCCAGTGACTGTACTCCTGGGGCTCATCTTTTAAAGATGGAGTCAAGAGTTCCTACAGAGCTCTTACTATGATATGCTCAGCCTGCTATGCGGTGCTAACCCCATCTAGTCCAGGTCCAGTACGGTGGTGCTTGCACCATCACGCTTGAGTTCCTTCCTAGGTACGATGCCCAGAGCCTGACGGCCGTAGCTTGGAACCTGAAGATCACCGCTACCTGGTCCTTTGCCATCTGAGTCCCAGCCTGTGTCCGATGTCCTGATGTCCTGGGCTGCCAAGCCAGTGTCCTAGCCGACTACCCAGGCTGCCACGCCAGTGTCCCATATGTCTATCCTGTGTCCGATGACCTGATGTCCTGCTGATGTCCTGATGTCCTGCCTGTGTCCTGATGTGCTGCCTGTGTCCTGATGTCCTGCCTGTGTCCTGATAGCCTGAGGTCCACCCTGTGACGACATCCTTCTGGGATCAGTGTCTGATGTTCTCCGGTTGAGCCTGTGCTACGCCTGAGGCCTGAGAGAGGCCGTTCTAGTAAGCCCGTGCCAGATGACCCTGGACTGCATCAACCCGTGATGACTCCTGCCATCGTCTGACATCTGTCCAAGATGTCCTGCCTGTGTCCCTATGTCCTGCCTGTGTCCTGATGTCTAGCCTGTGACCTGATGTTCCACCGGTTCTCTGGAGGTCACCCAGTGACAACGTTCTTTTGGGATCGGTGTTTGATGTTCTCCTGCTTAGCCTGTGCTACGCCTGAGGTCTGAGAGAGAGGCCGTTCTAGCAAACCCGTGCCAGATAACCCTGGACTGCCTCAAACCCGTGATGACTCCTGCCATCGTCTGACTTCTGTTTGAGGTCGGTAACTGATGTTCTCCTGCTGAGCCTGTGCTATGCCTGAGGCCTGAGAGAGAGGCCGTCCTAATATGCTCGAGCCAGATAACCCGGGACTGCATCAACCCGTGATGTCCTCCTGCTTTCGTCTGTTATCCTGAGACGTGTACCCTTCCTAGACGTGTGGAATCGGGATCCTGACATCATTATGTTTTGTTATGTACTGTGCTTTCATTTAAGTAAACTTTGTTTCTTCATACCTGAAGTTGTGCGGTGTAGTCTAGTTCTGCATATCAACATCTTGTTCACATGCTCAGCTGCCACAGACCCTGCTCGCTGCTCTTCCCTAGTCTGGTTAGGTCCAGGTTACTCTATGTGGTCCAGTGGGTCCATATTGATCAGGTGACATGGAGGCGTCGGCTCGGCCGTGTCTGCGGTCGCAGCCGTAACAGTCACGTAGTGTGCACTAGTCTATCTCTGTCCTATGGATGACCGTGGATGGTGGATACTCCATGGTCTCGTACCTAACTATGCTCCTAACTTAACTCTTATCTGATCTCTCCCTCATCCAGGAAGGTGAGGGGGAAAAGTGTATAGGAAAATACTAACCAGATACACAGTGGTAAACAGACTGGGATAAAAGAAAACTACAACCATACAAATACACTCACAAAACAACAGAGTGGAAAAAAGGGGAGGTACAGGAAGGAGAAACCAAATGTGAGAGGATAAGGATAAACACACAACCCAACTCCATACAGCAATCTCCAGAAAAATTCAGCAACAATTAATTCCAAACACTGAACTTTCTCCTTCAACACCAAATCAGAAAGTAGAAATACCACTGGCAACTTCCAGTGAACAGCTGTGACAATTGAGGATGGAGAGCTCCAGGAGATCAACTGAATTGATCAACCCTTGTCACGACAGTGCAAGGAAAACCTGCACTGTTTAATAGGATGGTGAAGCAGTTTCAATAAGCGCAGTAGTTCGAGTAACCAGGTGCCGTGATCTTTCGGCACCACCCCGATCTCTTAGGTGGGGTATCCAAAGCAGAATCGGCATTAGAAACCCAAGATCTACCCAAAAATATCAAGAAATCAGGGCACCTAAATGCTTACTGCAGAGTTGGGAAACCTAGAATGAATCAGCTGAAAAAGCACAATAATCATCAAAGGGTTAAAAGTGACATTACTGAAAAATATGTCACTTCATGTACTGAAGCTGTGTTTACTGTTAATGCAAGAGCATTAACCCCTTTACCCCCAAGGGTGGTTTGCACGTTAATGACCGGGCCAATTTTTACAATTCTGACCACTGTCCCTTTATGAGGTTATAACTCTGGAACGCTTCAACGGATTCCAGTGATTCTGACATTGTTTTCTCAAGACATATTGTACTTCATGACAGTGGTAAAAATTCTTTGATAGAACCTGCGTTTATTTGTGAAAAAAACGGAAATTTGGCGAAAATTATGAAAATTTCGCAATTTTCCAAATTTGAATTTTTATGCAATTAAATCACAGAGATATGTCACACAAAATACTTAATAAGTAACATTTCCCACATGTCTACTTTACATCAGCACAATTTTGGAACCAAAAGTTTTTTTTTGTTAGGGAGTTATAAGGGTTAAAAGTTGACCAGCAATTTCTCATTTTTACAACACCATTTTTTTTTAGGGACCACATCTCATTTGAAGTCATTTTGAGGGGTCTATATGATAGAAAATACCCAAGTGTGACACCATTCTAAAAACTGCACCCCTCATGGTGCTCAAAACCATATTCAAGAAGTTTATTAACCCTTCTGGTGCTTCACAGGAATTTTTGGAATGTTTAAATAAAAATGAACATTTAACTTTTTTTCACACAAAATTTATTTCAGCTCCAATTTGTTTTATTTTACCAAGAGTAACAGGAGAAAATGGACCCCAAAAGTTGTTGTACAATTTGTCCTGAGTACACCGATACCCCATATGTGGGGGTAAATCACTGTTTGGGAGCAGGACAGAGCTCGGAAGCGAAGGAGCGCCGTTTGACTTTTCAATGCAAAATTGACTGGAATCGAGATGGGACACCATATTGCGTTTGGAGAGCCCCTGATGTGCCTAAACATTGAAACCCCCCACAAGTGACACCATTTTGGAAAGTAGACCCCCTAAGGAACTTATCTAGAGGTGTGGTGAGCACTTTGACCCACCAAGTGCTTCAAAGAAGTTTATAATGCAGAACCGTAAAAATAAAAAATAATATTTTTTCACAAAAATTATGTTTTCGCCCCCAATTTTTTATTTTCCTAAGGGTAAGAGAAGAAATTGGACCCCAAAAGTTGTTGTACAATTTGTCCTGAGTACGCTGATACCCCATATGTGGAGGTAAACCACTGTTTGGGCGCATGGGAGAGCTCGGAAGGGAAGGAGCGCCGTTTGACTTTTCAATGCAAAATTGACAGGAATTGAGATGGGACGCCATGTTGCGTTTGGAGAGCCACTGATGTGCCTAAACATTGAAACCCCCCACAAGTGTTTTGAGCGCTTTGACCCACCAAGGGCTTCACAGAAGTTTATAATGCAGAGCCAAAAAAATAGAACAAAATTTTTTCCCACAAAAATTATTTTTTTAGCCCCCAGTTTTGTATTTTCCCGAGGGTAACAGGAGAAATTGGACCCCAAAATTTGTTGTCCAATTTGTCCTGAGTGCGCTGATACCCCATAAGTGGGGGGAAATCACTGTTTGGGCGCATGGGAGGGCTCGGAAGGGAAGGAGCTCCATTTGGAATGCAGACTTAGATGGAATGGTCTGCAGGTGTCACATTGCGTTTGCAGAGCCCCTAATGTACCTAAACAGTAGAAACCCCCCACAAGTGACACCATTTTGGAAAGTAGATCCCCTAAGGAACTTATCTAGATGTGTGGTGAGCGCTTTGACCCACCAAGGGCTTCACAGAAGTTTATAATGCAGAGCCGTAAAAATAAAACAAAAATTTTTTCCCACAAAAATTATTTTTTAACCCCCAGTTTTGTATTTTCGCGAGGGTAACAGGAGAAATTGGACCCCAAAATTTGTTGTCCAATTTGTCCTGAGTGCGCTGATACCCCATAAGTGGGGGGAAATCACTGTTTGGGCGCATGGGAGGGCTCGGAAGGGAAGGAGCTCCATTTGGAATGCAGACTTAGATGGAATGGTCTGCAGGTGTCACATTGCGTTTGCAGAGCCCCTAATGTACCTAAACAGTAGAAACCCCCCACAAGTGACACCATTTTAGAAACTAGACACCCTAAGGAACTTATCTAGATTTGTTGTTAGAGCTTTGAACCCCCAAGTGTTTCACTACAGTTTGTAACGCAGAGCCGTGAAAATAAAGAAAAAAAACTTTCCCCCAAAAATTATTTTTTAGCCCGCAGTTTTGTATTTTCCCAAGGGTAAGAGGAGAAATTCTACTCCAAAAGTTGTTGTCCAATTTGTCCTGAGTACGCTGATACCCCATATGTGGGGGGAACCACCGTTTGGGCGCATGGGAGGGCTCGGAAGGGAAGGAGTGCCATTTGGAATGCAGACTTAGATGGAATAGTCTGCAGGCGTCACATTGCGTTTGCAGAGACCCTAATGTACCTACACAGTAGAAACCCCCCACAAGTGACCCCATATTGGAAACTAGACCCCCCAGGGAACTTATCTAGATGTGTTGTGAGAACTTTGAACCCCCAAGTGATTCACTACAGTTTATAACGCAGAGCCGTGAAAATAAAAAATCTTTTTTTTCCCACAAAAATTATTTTTTAGCCCCCAGTTTTGTATTTTCCCAAAGGTAACAGGAGAAATTGGACCCCAAAAGTTGTTGTCCTATTTGTCCTGAGTACACTGATACCCCATATGTTGGGGTAAACCCCTGTTTGGGCACACGGGAGAGCTCGGAAGGGAAGGAGCACTGTTTTACTTTTTCAACGCAGAATTGGCTGGAATTGAGATCGGACGCCAATTTGGAGAGCCCTGATGTGCCTAAACAGTGGAAACCCCCCAATTATAACTGAAACCTTAATCCAAACACACCCCTAACCCTAATTCCAATAGTAACCCTAATCACACCTCTAACCCTGACACACCCCTAACCCTAATCCCAACCCTATTCCCAACTGTAAATGTAATCTAAACCCTAACCCTAACTTTAGCCCCAACCCTAACTGTAGCCCCAACCCTAACCCTAGCTCTAACCCTAGCCCTAGCCCTAACCCTAGCCCTAACCCTAGCCCTAACCCTAACCCTAACCCCAGCCCTAACCCTAGCCCTAGCCCTAACCCTAGCCCTAACCCTAACCCTAGCCCTAGCCCTAGCCCTAACCCTAGCCCTAACCCTAGCCCTAATGGGAAAATAGAAATAAGTACATATTTTTAATTTTTCCCTAACTAAGGGGGTGATGAATGGGGGTTTGATTTACTTTCATAGCATTTTTTAGCGGATTTTTATGATTGGCAGCCGTCACACACTGAAAGACGCTTTTTATTGCAAAAACTATTTTTTGCGTTACCACATTTTGAGAGCTATAATTTTTCCATATTTTGGTCCACAGAGTCATGTGAGGTCTTGTTTTTTTCGGGACGAGTTGATGTTTTTATTGGTAACATTTTCGGGCACGTGACATTTTTTGATCGCTTTTTATTTCGATTTTTGTGAGGAAGAATGACCAAAAACCAGCTATTCATGAATTTCTTTTGGGAGAGGCGTTTATACCGTTCCGTGTTTGGTAAAATTGATAAAGCAGTTTTATTCTTCGGGTCAGTACGATTACAGCGACACCTCATTTATATCTTTTTTTTATGTTTTGACGCTTTTATACGACAAAAACAATTTGACAGAAAAAAAAAATATTTTTGCATCGTTTTATTCTCAGGACTATAACTTTTTTAATTTTTTGCTGATGATGCTGTATGGCGGCTCGTTTTTTGCGGGACAAGATGACGTTTTCAGCGGTACCATGGTTATTTATATCTGTCCTTTTGATCGCGTGTTATTCCACTTTTTGTTTGGCGGTATGATAATAAAGCGCTGTTTTTTGCCTCGGTTTTTTTTGTTTTTCTTACGGTGTTTACTGAAGGGGTTAACTAGTGGGCCAGTTTTATAGGTTGGGTCATTACGGACGCGGCGATACTAAATATGTGTACTTTTATTGTTTTTTTTTATTTAGATGAAGAAATGTATTTATGGGAATAATATTTTTTTTTTTTTTTCATTATTTAGGAATATTTTTTTTTTTTTTTTACACATTTGGAAATTTTTTTTTTTACTTTTTTTATTTTGTCCCAGGGGGGGACATCACAGATCAGTGATCTGACAGTTTGCACAGCACTCTGTCAGATCACCGATCTGATAGCAGTGCAGGCTGCTTCACAGTGCCTGCTCTGAGCAGGCTCTGTGAAGCCACCTCCCTCCCTGCAGGACCTGGATCCGCGGCCATCTTGGATCCGGGTCTGGAGCAGGCAGGGAGGGAGGTAAGACCCTCGCAGCAACGCGATCACATCGCGTTGCTGCAGGGGGCTCAGGGAAGCCCGCAGGGAGCCCCCTCCCTGCGCGGTGCTTCCCTGTACCGCCGGCATATCGCGATCATCTTTGATCACGGTGTGCCAGGGGTTAATGTGCCGGGGGCGGTCCGTGACCGCTCCTGGCACATAGTGCCGGATGTCAGCTGCGATAGGCAGCTGACACCCGGCCGCGATTGGCGGCGCTCCCCCCGTGAGCGCTGCCGATCGCATATGACGTACTATCCAATCCGTGGTCATAGGGGCCCACCCCACCTCGACGGGATAGTACGTCTAATGTCAGAAAGGGGTTAAAGCATGCATGGTATACTAACTCTGGGTCAACTAGTCATATGACTAAAGAAAGAAGTCTGTTCTCTAACCTAGACCAAAGTAAGTCAGAGAAAGTGATTTTGGCTAATGGTCAGTATCTGAATTCAGAGGGAATAGGTGATTGTTACATTAATTGTCAAGTCTCCCCAACACAAAGCAGAAAGATCCCAGTAAAAGATTAGCTCTAAAGGTACCGTTACACTAAGCGACGCTGCAGCGATATAGACAACGAGCCGATCGCTGCAGCGTCGCTGTTTAGGTCGCTAGGAGACGTCAAACACGGCAACAGCAGAACGATGCAGGAGCGATCCAGTGACGTACTTATCGTTCTCGCTGGTTGTTAGCTCCATGAAAAAACATTGCAGGCATCGTAGCTTTTGCTGTCAAACATGACGAATCACGCCGACCTGATGACCAAATAAAGTTCTGGACTTCTAGCTACGACCAGCGATGTCACAGCGGGATCCTGATCGCTGCTGCGTGTCAAACACAACGTCGTTCTCATTGTAAAGTTGCTCAGTGTGAAGGTACATTAAGTCCCTTGTCTTGAAAGCAATCTTTTATCTGTGTAGAAACTCACAAGACAAGAAAGTTAAGCTACATTTAAAGATGACAACTGTATCATCTCATAAGAAGATCACACATAAACAGAAGGAAACATCAAAGATGAGTTTTAGCAGCTAAAACGCAAGAAAAGTGTTTACACTGCTAAACATGAACGCACAAGAATTGTATCCATATTTATCAGTCATCTTGCACATACAGTGGGTAAAAAAGTATTTAGTCAGCCACCAATTGTGCAAGTTCTCCCACTTAAAAAGATGAAAGAGGCCTGTTATTGACATTATAGGCAGACGACAACTATGAGAGTTAAAATGAAAAAAGAAATTCAGAAAATCACCTTGTTTGATTTGTCAAGATTTATTTTGCAAATTATGGTGGAAAATAAGTATTTGGTCATTAACAAAAGTTCATCTCAATATTTTGCTATATATCCTTTGTTGACAGAGACAGAGGTCAAATGTTTTCTGTAAGTCTTCACAAAGTTGGCACACACTGTTGGCGGTATGTTGGCCCATTCCTCCATGCAGATTTCCTCTAGAGCAGTGATTTTTTTTGCCTGTCGCTGGGCAACATGGAATTTCAGCTCCATCTAAAGGTTTTCTATGGGGTTTAGGTCTGGAGACTGGCTGGGCCACTCCAGGACCTTCATTTGCTTATTACAAAACCACTCCTTTGCTGCCCTGGTGCTTGGGATCATTATCATGCTGAAAGACACATCCACATTTCATCTTCAATGCCCTTGCTGATGGAAGGAGGTTTGCACCAACTAATTTTATTTAAAAAACGGCTTTGGTTCTCCTGTATTTTTGATGATTAGCCCGGCAAAACTCCCAGCTGGGGGCTGCAACCCTCAGCTCTCAGCTTCAGCAAGGCTGGTTATCAAAAATAGAGGGGTCCCCACTGTGGATTTTTTTAGTTATTTATATAAATAATTGAAAAAATGGCATGGGGTTGATGTCACCTTTATATTGTCAGGTGACATCAAACCCATGGATTAGTAATGGAGAGACACCTATCTATTTCTATTCTTATAGTTATATTGTAAATAAAGACACAGCCAGAATAAAGTCTTTTATTTGAAATAGAGCAAAAAACACTTTTCCATTTTTATTTAAAAATAACAAACACAGTTATACTCACCTAATGCCCATTCAATTGAATCCCTTTGTCTCCTGTAATAAAATAAAAATAAGAAAACAGCAATATCCCTCACCTGTCCGACGTACTGTCACATGCCGTAATCGATGTCTGGGGGATAAAGTTTTCAACCTGGATGGTGGCAAGAACCACTGATGAATGAAAATCAGTGACTAGTGGTGATGTCATCGTGGTTACTGCAGGTCACTGAGGCTGCGTTCCCTGCCGGGCTGAACAGTGGTGACTTCCGGTGAGATCACCGCTTGCACAGTGAGAAAAAGTCTCACGGTGAGATCACCGTAGTTTAAATTCCCCACAGTGAAATTCTCCAGGTGAACTGCGGTGAATTCACCTATGTACAATGAGACTTTTTCTCACCGCAGTTCATTGGCCTTGCTGGAAATGAGAAAATACAGTGTGAGGGACTCCTCTAATCTTGATAACCTGCCTTGGTGAAGCTGACAGCTGAGAGTTTCAACCCCCAGCTGTGAGTTTTGCCTGGCTGGTTATCAAGCATATAGGGGAACCCACACCATTTTTTTTTCATTATTTATTTACAGAGCAGGTGCTGGCTGATGATTGCTCACATCAGCCACTACTGCTCTCACTGTTATTAGCAGCAGTGACTGGATATAAACTTTATACCTCCGATCACTGCTGCGCATTCACACTGTCTTTTGACAGCATGAAAACTGCTGGATGTTCATGCCCCTCATTCAAGTGAATGGGGTACTGCTCTGGTATTCAAACCCGAACTTTTTGTAACTGTTCAGTCGGACCCAAACATCCAGGTGTCCGCCCGTCTCTACTCATCACTAGTCAGAAGCCAAAGTTATATCAACCCAATTGGAACCAACCTACTGAAGATGATCTGTTACCTAACAATGAGAAATACAGACAAGCAGCTGGGGCACTTCTATACTTAACTGCTATGAGTGGACCGGATATCACAGCAACAACTGGAATCCTCTGCAGGTATACGGAATAACAGCATCAACAGGACTGGAATGCTGATAAGAGAGTTCTTAGATAGTTTAAATAGATTTAAGACATAAATTTAAGGATATCTGCAACAAGAGATCTAAAACTCACAGGCTATGTGGATGCAGACTGGGCTAGTGACTAAAGGTACCTTCACACATAACGATATTGTTAACGATATCGTTGCTATTTGTGACGTAGCAACGATATCGTTAATGAAATCGTTATGTGTGACAGCGACCAACGATCAGGCCCCTGCTGGGAGATCGTTGGTCGCTGAATAAAGTCCAGAACTTTATTTCGTCGCTGGACTCCCTGGAGACATCGCTGGATCGGCGTGTGTGACACTGATCCAGCGATGTCTTCACTGCCGCGCTTAGTAACCCGATGTTTACCCTGGTTACCATGTCAAAAGTAAAAAAAAACAAACACTAGATACTTACCTACCGCTGTCTGTCCTCCAGCGCTGTGCTCTGCTCTCCTCCTGTACTGGCTGTGAGCCGGAAAGCAGAGCGGTGACGTCACCGCTCTGCTTTCCGGCTCACAGACAGTACAGGAGGAGAGCAGAGAAGCAGAGCGCAGCGCTGGAGGACAGACGGCTGTAGGTAAATATGTAGTGTTTGTTTTTTTTACTTTTAGCATGGTAACCAGGGTAAACATCGGGTTACTAAGCGCGGCCCTGCGCTTAGTTACCCGATGTTTACCCTGGTTACCGGCATAGTTGGTCGCTGGAGAGCGGTCTGTGTGACAGCTCTCCAGCAACCAAACAGCGACGCTGCAGCGATCCGGATCGTTGTCGGTATCGCTGCAGCGTCGCTTAATGTGAAGGGGCCTTAAGTTGATCGTGAATCAAAAAGCAGCTGTTTGTTCAAGCTTGGAGAAAGTTCAATTTCTTGGTCCCGAAGACCACAGGTGTCTGTAGCCTTGTCATCTACAGAAGCAGAGTATGTGTCTGTAGCCCTCCCAAGTGGAGAGGTCATTTGGTTAAACCTATTAGTCAATCTTGTTAAGCTATCAACTCAACTGATAGTGATTTATGAAGACAACCAAGGATGCATTAAGGTACCTTCACACATAACGATATTGTTAACGATATCGTTGCTATTTGTGATGTAGCAACGATATCGTTAATGAAATCGTTATGTGTGACAGCGACCAACGATCAGGCCCCTGCTGCGAGATCGTTGGTCGCTGAATAAAGTCCAGAACTTTATTTCGTCGCTGGACTCCCTGGAGACATCGCTGGATCGGCGTGTGTGACACCGATCCAGCGATGTCTTCACTGGTAACCAGGGTAAACATCGGGTAACTAAGCGCAGGGCCGCGCTTAGTAACCCGATGTTTACCCTGGTTACCATGCTAAAAGTAAAAAAAAACAAACACTAGATACTTACCTACCGCTGTCTGTCCTCCAGCGCTGCGCTCTGCACTCCTCCTGTACTGGCTGTGAGCCGGAAAGCAGAGCGGTGACGTCACCGCTCTGCTTTCCGGCTCCCAGACAGTACAGGAGGAGAGCAGAGAAGCAGAGCGCAGCGCTGGAGGACAGACGGCTGTAGGTAAGTATCTAGTGTTTGTTTTTTTTTACTTTTAGCATGGTAACCAGGGTAAACATCGGGTTACTAAGCGCGGCCCTGCGCTTAGTTACCCGATGTTTACCCTGGTTACCGGCATCGTTGGTCGCTGGAGAGCGGTCTGTGTGACAGCTCTCCAGCGACCAAACAGCGACGCTGCAGCGATTCGGATCGTTGTCGGTATCGCTGCAGCGTCGCTAAATGTGAAGGGGCCTTTAGACTTGCATGCAGTGAGAAGATCAATGCAAGAACCAAACACATTGAAGCCAAACATAATTTCTTGTGTGATTTGATAGAATGTGGCATAATTGAATTTGTTTATTGCAAGACTGACCAGATGATATCTGATGTTATGATAAAGCCAATTCCTGGAAACAAATTTGAAGAATTCAGAACTGGGACTAACAGGATAAGTAGCTGTTGAGTGGGGTTGTTGGAATAATGCTTATTATTGTATATATTGCAAAAGGACTAATACCTCTAAAAATACATTTTATTACTAAATAGTTAAAATACCACACACTATAAATGTGAAAACCAAACGAAAAAATGAAAAAATGGAAAAAAGAAAAAATTACTGATCTGTAATTGTTGGAAAATGCAGCAGCACAAGTGTGAACAGGCCTACATGACAATAGTTCACCCTAGCTGAAAATCTTTCCTAACAGCGGAGGTTGGCACATGGTAGCTTTAGTGTTCCCTCAGAACATCAGATATTCAAATGACGCCTGGTTGCAGGCTGTCTGTTGTATATCTATTTTTGGGTCACCTAGGGATTGTAGGTAGAGCCGCCATTGAGCGGGGGCACTATTGGCGTATCAAGAGGGTGCCAACCTCCACTATTAGGAAGGGTTTTCAGCTAGGATGAACTGGGGTCATGTAGGCCTGTTCACACTTGTGCTGCTGTATTTTCCAACAATCACAGATCAGTAATTTTTAATTTTTTTCATTTTTTCGTTTGATTTTCACATTTGTAGTGTGTGGTATTTTAACTATTTAGTAATAAAAAGTATTTTTTTAGAGGTATTAGTCCATTTTTGATGAGCCAATATTGTTACTAATCCCCATTGAATCCAGATTATGATAATTATTGTATATATTGCAACAACTACCGTACACTACTGTTTAAGGCCGATTTCACACGTCAGTGGCTCCGGTACATGTGGTGACAGTTTCCTCACGTACTGGAGACACTGAGTCACGTAGACACATTAAAATAAATGTGACTCTGCACATGTCAGCGTGTTTTTACGGACCGTGTTTCCGTTTGCAAAACACGGAGACATGTCAGTGTTCGTGGGAGCGCACTGATGACACGGACCCATTAAAGTCAATGGGTCCGTGTAAATACGTACCGCACATGGATACTGTCCATGTGCCATCCGTGTGCCGCCTGAGGACCACACGGAACAGTGCTACAGTAAGTGCTGTCCCCTGTGTGTGGTGCTGAAGCCGCCATTCATCCCTTCTGTCCTGCTCGAATGAAAACAGTGCTCGCAGGAGAGAAGGGATGAAAGATCAAGTTTTTTTTTGTTTAAATTAAAGTTTGGGGTCACCTCCCAACTCCATGCGATGTCTCCTCTCAGCGCCGCAGCTTGTCCTGTGTGAGCGTCACATGGTACCGCTCATTACAGTGATTGTTCTGTCTTCCTCCATGTAGGATGCTGTGTGGATTCCAACATACGGCTAAACCTTCATCCACATCCCAGTAAACAGACTGTGTTGATGCTTAAGTCTTATTTATTAGGGTGATGATAACCAAAACTATAACGTTGAACAACAATGGTGGACAGTATTCATAGTAGATGATCGAATAGTGAATGATGTTGATGTACAAGGTGGATGTTCAGTGAATAATCATAGTGGATGACTGATCATAGTGGATGACTGATCATAGTGGATGACTGGTGAAAAACTGTAAAGAATAACAGCATTTCAGTATATGCACATACAGGGTGCAATCACATAAATAACTGGGACATTACAGCAGAAATTATACAGAATGCATTACACAGTAATTCTGCAGCACTGCCCTATACTATACAAGAATGCATCTATCTACATGCAGAGTACACCTGAACCTAACTGCAAGCTGCAAAGCACATCTGCCTAACTATATCTGACTATAGGAGCTGCATAAGGCTTAAATACTAACACAAAACATAAGATGCATTAAACCTTTATAAACGTACCGAGATCCGTTAGGACAGGGGTAAGGAAGTAAGCGAGACAGGAGCACGTGTGCCTCTGTTCAGATCTGAGGAAAAATGGCCACTGAAGCTTGTCTTTACAAGAAGAATGTGGGCGGAACTAACCCATAAGACATTGCTCTAGGAGGGAAAGGTTGGTAAACAACATGAACAGTAGGTAACCGATGACCTCCAGTGGCCACAACTTGAATAACAAGATAATTAACTTTCTGCACATTAAGATGGGCAGAACACTCCCCGCTTGGCGTCAACAGATGCCACAATTAGGTTCCTTTGGGGAAAATAATAATAGAAGCTCGGTAACGGACCTGAGGAACAGTTTGTTCTCCCCAAGCTTGCACACTCTGACCTCTACTTTCCGCACTTTCCCATCTTTACTGGGAAGGGTCTTAATGACTAGGCCGAGTGGCCACTCGTTCCGATGTGACTGACTGTCTTTGACGAGTACAACATCGCCAGATTGAATGTTTGGGCGGTCTTTCTGCCACTTTGTCCTGGTTTGCAGAGTGGAGAGATACTGTTAGACACGCTTTGTACTTGCCTCCATTGTCGTCTGTAGAGGTCTTTGTCATCGAATTCTCTGAGTGGAGCTTTCGGGACACAGGTTTTCTGTGTGAGTAACATTGCAGGAGTACGGATGGATGGATCTCCAGAATCACTAGAAAGTGCTGTCTTGTAGGACTGGGTTACAAGAAATAGACAAGCTATAGCTCGAACGAGTGACTTCCAGGTGGAGAACCTGCTGAACCGGTGAGATTCGAGGTGGCAGCTTGAAATCTCTGTATGTAGAGCAGACACTTGAGGTCGGATCTCTTCGTCTACGTCTGGACTCACTAGTTCGAAAGTTTCAGGCCTGCTGATGTGGGACATCGAACGGTACAAAGAGGTAGGACCTGTGAACCATGAAGTGTCCTTCAGATGACTGGGTGCAACGGATCTAGTCGCGTGGTCCACAGGATTGTGGTGAGTAGGTACGTAGTGCCACTGATTAGGGTCAGTGGATCTTCTTACCCGAAGTACCCGGTTGCTGACGTAGACGTAGAAGCGTCGTGTCTCGTTACAGATGTACCCCAGTACCACCTTGCTATTGGTGTAGAACTCTGCATCCTTGATCTTCAGGCTCATCGCATCCGAGATCAGTTCGGCCAACTCAACATACGAGGACAGCAGCACAGAGTTCCAGTCTGGGTATCGTGTGTTCACGAAGTGGCGCCAATTTCGTCCGGCTCATAACGAAACCGATATGGCATTGTCCGCTTACGTCTGTGGATTTGAGATACGCTACTGCTGCAATCGCTTTGACTGATGCATCACAGAAAATACAAAGTGTTTCCGTTTTGACCTCTGTGGATGGCACAGGAGCATACGGTCGTTTCACACGAAGGTTGGTCAGGGCTTCAAGAGACTTCCTCCACGCTGCCCACAGGTCAGCCTTTCCCGCTGGAAGTGGATCATCCCAATCAGTAGTGTCTTGGGTGAAGTCCCTGAGCATCAGCTTTCCTTGGATGGTTACTGGAGCTACGAACCCCAAGGGGTCGTATAAACTATTCACGAAGGAAAGAACTCCTCTGCGCATGAAGGGTTTCTCATCCTTGCTGATCTGAAAGGTGAAGGTATCTGTCTTCAGGTCCCACAGCAATCCAAGGCTCCGCTGCATGGGAAGGGGGTCGATGCTGAGGTCTAAATCCTTTAGATCGCTGGAATAGTCTTCAGAGGGAAAGGCTTCCATCAACTCTCGGCTGTTGGAAGAAATCTTGTGTAACCTTAGGTTAGACTGAGCGAGCATGTCACGAGTCCTCTTTAGTAGACTGATTGCGGCCTCACTTGTCGGTGTGGACTCCAAACAGTCATCCACGTAAAAATCCTTTTCCACAAAGGACCTGACGTCCGAACCATACTCTTCTTCACCCTTTTTGGCAGAATGTCGGAGGCCGTAGATTGCGACCGCTGGGGAAGGACTGTTCCCAAAGATGTGTACCCGCATCCGGTACTCTGCGATGTCTTCGTCCGGGTCGTTGTCATGGTACCAGAAGAACCTCAGGTAGTTTCTGTGTTCCTCTTTGACGAGAAAACAGTGGAACATCTGTTTTATGTCAGCCATAAATGCCACTGAATCTCTACGGAAACAGAGTAATACTTCCAGAAGTCTGTTGTTGAGGTCTGGGCCTGACAGTAAGACATCATTCAATGACACGTCTTCGCATTTGGCACTTGAGTCGAATACCACTCTAATTTGACCTGGCTTCTTAGGATGGTACACTCCGAAGATGGGCAGGTACCAACACTCCTCTCCGTGTCGAAGTGCAGGTGCAATCTCTGCGTGGTTGTTCTGGAATATCTTTCCCATGAAGGTAAAGAAATGTTCCTTCGTCTCAGGTGACTTCTGAAGCTTGTGTCTTAGGGAGATGAATCTGCTGTAGACCAATTCTTCCTCTGAGGTCGAAATGGTAGAGGTGCGACCCAACTATTCGACGTATCCTTGACTATTTGTTCGTCCATGATGTCCAAGAATATCTTGTCTTCTATAGACATCGCTACCTTGTTGTCTTCCTTCGTCCTGTGGAAGACTGTACATCCTATGTGGTCTTGTTCACCTTCACAGGCGTGGTCTTCGTTGATAGGAACTGAGAAAGGGCAAGGTAGGGGAGTGCTGCTCGCTAGCTCCTTTACCAGCAGACTATTGTGACATGGCTGGAAGAGAGATGGACGTCCATTTTCTAGTGTGCTGGTAAGCATACTGTTGACTGAGACCAGCTTGTGTGCTCCTCCTAGACAGACATCTCCTACAATGACCCATCCAAGGTCTTGCCTCTGCGCGTATGGAGCATTCCGTGAGCCGTTGATATATTCTCTAGTTTTGTGGACTCGTAGTATATCTCTTCCCAGAAGTAAGGCTATTGGCGTTTCTGGTTCCAACTCAGGTATCAGGTGGGCTATACGTTTCAGGTTGGGGTGATACGTTGCCACCTCTGGTGAAGGTATCTCAGACCTGTTGTCAGGAATCTGGTTGCACTCCAGGATGGTCAGTAGTGACAGACATGTCTGGCCATCCATGGACTCCACTTT
The DNA here is from genome assembly GCF_032444005.1 of Ranitomeya imitator. Classification (NCBI taxonomy): domain Eukaryota; kingdom Metazoa; phylum Chordata; class Amphibia; order Anura; family Dendrobatidae; genus Ranitomeya; species Ranitomeya imitator. Next base: position 60,269,201 of record NC_091285.1, read on the forward strand.
GTATCCGGTTGCTTTCCTCCCCGCCGTCTCGACGGTACCTGAACATGTCCTAAGGGAGTAGGGAGAACCGGGGCCTACAATGTTGAAGTTGTCAAAGAAGATGGACCTGGCTAAAGACCTATTACTTTGGTCATCCAGGATTGCATATATCTTGAGCGCTTTGTCTCTTTGGCCTGTTGAATAGACTCGGACAAGGCAGATTTTTGAGCAGGATCTTCCTCCCTTGAGTCCCTTACAGATCTCCGTACATTGAGAGGTGACCGCAGGGGTGTCTTTGTTGGTGTTCTTCTGTTTCTCATCATGCTCCTCTGCTTGTGACAACACTCCTGGAGGTGGTCCAGGATGCAAGGCTGTATTGTGATCCGTGCTGCTGCATTCTGCACATTTCACGCTAGCTCCACAGTTCCTGGCGAAGTGAGAGGTTGTAGCACAACATTTGAAGCAGATGTTGTTTTCCTTGAGGAAACCTTTGCGATCCTCTAAAGTCTTCTCCCTGAAGGCTCTGCATTTTAGTAGAGGATGTGGTTTCCTGTGTAGAGGACACTGCTTACTGACATCCTGAGGTTTGTTCTCTTCCGTAGGGGGCTTAGTTGTCTTGTGAGGAGGACCTGTGGAATCAATATCAGTTTTATGGACTGCCACGGGTGTCTTACTGGGTTTGACACCAGGGGTAGTGGAACATGACAGAGTGAAATCAAAACTAGGGTCATTTCTGATCTTGGCTTGCTGGGTGACAAACTCAACAAATACAGTAAAAGGAGGGATTGGTACGTTATGAATTTGTTTACACCGTGAACCATGTATAATCCACCTTTCTTGAAGATTGTAAGGAAGTTTTTGTACTATTGGATTGACACCCCTAGCAGTGTCTAAGAATGCCAATCCAGCCAAGTGACCTTCCTTCTGGGCGACCTGTAACTCTATCAATAAATCACTCAATTCTCTAAGTCTTTGATAACCCTTGGGCCCTATCTTAGGGAAATCATCAATTCTTTTGAATAAAGCATTCTCTATTACTTCTACGGACCCATAGCATTCGTCAAGTCTTTCCCACACTTTACGTAAACCTATGTGTGGGTATTCTATGTTAATGTCTCTTAGTCTTTTAGCATGCTCGACCGATTCAGTTCCAAGCCACTTTACCAGGAGATCTAACTCCTCACTACTAGAAAGGTCCAGTCCCTGAATGGCGTTCTGGAACGAAGCTCGCCACGACCTGTAGTTTTCGGCTTTGTCAGTGAACTTTACAAGTCCTTTTGTTACCAGTTCTCGGCGGGTAAAGAACTTTGCCAAGTCTATGGTGGCTTGATCAGTGTTGGTACGAGCCGGTATGTTATAGCCATGTCTAGTGTGTGGTGCATCACCATACCTTTGAGACGCTCTTGGCTTCGGACAGTCTGCATAGTACCTTTCTGGTGAAGAAGATGTCTCTTTAAGGTGAGGTGGGAGCTGTACCTTCTTCTCAGTGGAATTGTAGCTGTGGTCGACTCCTCTTTGTTGGACGTCTTCTTGTTTGTAGTAGTGAAGTTCGGGGTTGGATCGATGATAATCGGCATAGGCTGATCGTTGTAGTCTATCTAGGGTGTTGTCCATGCTGGAGTGTCGATGAACGTACTCTGCGACGCGCTGAGCTGGATCTTGCTGCTCTAGATATGTTCCAAGAACGTTGCTGCGTCCCTCATAATCAGGATCCTTCATGGCTTCCAAGTACCCTGCCTTAGCTATTGCAGCTGCTGCCTCTTTGTCTACCATAAGTCTTTCTAGAGACACTTGCAGGCGCGCAGCTTCTGCTTCTTGCTCTGCTTGTCTCAGCTTTAGATGCATTTCTTTCTCGGCGAAGGAAGACCTCGCTTTGGCTGCTTCAGCTTCAGCACGAGCGACAGCAGCCAGCTCTGCTAATGATGACCTGCTAGAGCTTGCTCGTGACCTCGTCTTGAGTGAGGATGTGCTGTTTCGAGACATTGTGCACTTAGCTGCGTACTGCTGAGTGTTTTGGCGGGAAACTGAGTCTATGTGCGGTGAGCTTCCGCGTGGCGGGAATGATGTAGCTCCTCTTGGCGGGCTGCAGTATAGTCCTGCGGCTGTATGGCGGCTGCTGTGATACCCGAATGCAGAGCAGTGTGGGTGTTAGCGGTTCCATACAGTCTGATCAACTACAGCCTGCGACCGGCTATCAGTTTCACTGAAGGCAGCTAATCTGTTCTTACTTTCCAATCACCGCCTGCGACTGGCGGTCTCGTTTTTTCACTGTTCTGTCTTCCTCCACGTAGGATGCTGTGTGGATTCCAACATACGGCTAAACCTTCATCCACATCCCAGTAAACAGACTGTGTTGATGCTTAAGTCTTATTTATTAGGGTGATGATAACCAAAACTATAACGTTGAACAACAATGGTGGACAGTATTCATAGTAGATGATCGAATAGTGAATGATGTTGATGTACAAGGTGGATGTTCAGTGAATAATCATAGTGGATGACTGATCATAGTGGATGACTGATCACAGTGGATGACTGGTGAAAAACTGTAAAGAATAACAGCATTTCAGTATATGCACATACAGGGTGCAATCATATAAATAACTGGGACATTACAGCAGAAAATATACAGAATGCATTACACAGTAATTCTGCAGCACTGCCCTATACTATACAAGAATGCATCTATCTACATGCAGAGTACACCTGAACCTAACTGCAAGCAGCAAAGCACATCTGCCTAACTATATCTGACTATAGGAGCTGCATAAGGCTTAAACACTAACACAAAACATAAGATGCATTAAACCTTTATAAACGTACCGAGATCCGTTAGGACAGGGGTAAGGAAGTAAGCGAGACAGGAGCACGTGTGCCTCTGTTCAGATCTGAGGAAAAATGGCCACTGAAGCTTGTCTTTACAAGAAGAATGTGGGCGGAACTAACCCATAAGACATTGCTCTAGGAGGGAAAGGTTGGTAAACAACATGAACAGTAGGTAACCGATGACCTCCAGTGGCCACAACTTGAATAACAAGATAATTAACTTTCTGCACATTAAGATGGGCAGAACACTCCCCGCTTGGCATCAACAGATGCCACAATTAGGTTCCTTTGGGGAAAATAATAATAGAAGCTCGGTAACGGACCTGAGGAACAGTTTGTTCTCCCCAAGCTTGCACACTCTGACCTCTACTTTCCGCACTTTCCCATCTTTACTGGGAAGGGTCTTAATGACTAGGCCGAGTGGCCACTCGTTCCGATGTGACTGACTGTCTTTGACGAGTACAACATCGCCAGATTGAATGTTTGGGCGGTCTTTCTGCCACTTTGTCCTGGTTTGCAGAGTGGAGAGATACTGTTAGACACGCTTTGTACTTGCCTCCATTGTCGTCTGTAGAGGTCTTTGTCATCGAATTCTCCGAGTGGAGCTTTCGGGACACAGGTTTTCTGTGTGAGTAACATTGCAGGAGTACGGATGGATGGATCTCCAGAATCACTAGAAAGTGCTGTCTTGTAGGACTGGGTTACAAGAAATAGACAAGCTATAGCTCGAACGAGTGACTTCCAGGTGGAGAACCTGCTGAACCGGTGAGATTCGAGGTGGCAGCTTGAAATCTCTGTATGTAGAGCAGACACTTGAGGTCGGATCTCTTCGTCTACGTCTGGACTCACTAGTTCGAAAGTTTCAGGCCTGCTGATGTGGGACATCGAACGGTACAAAGAGGTAGGACCTGTGAACCATGAAGTGTCCTTCAGATGACTGGGTGCAACGGATCTAGTCGCGTGGTCCACAGGATTGTGGTGAGTAGGTACGTAGTGCCACTGATTAGGGTCAGTGGATCTTCTTACCCGAAGTACCCGGTTGCTGACGTAGACGTAGAAGCGTCGTGTCTCGTTACAGATGTACCCCAGTACCACCTTGCTATTGGTGTAGAACTCTGCATCCTTGATCTTCAGGCTCATCGCATCCGAGATCAGTTCGGCCAACTCAACATACGAGGACAGCAGCACAGAGTTCCAGTCTGGGTATCGTGTGTTCACGAAGTGGCGCCAATTTCGTCCGGCTCATAACGAAACCGATATGGCATTGTCCGCTTACGTCTGTGGATTTGAGATACGCTACTGCTGCAATCGCTTTGACTGATGCATCACAGAAAATACAAAGTGTTTCCGTTTTGACCTCTGTGGATGGCACAGGAGCATACGGTCGTTTCACACGAAGGTTGGTCAGGGCTTCAAGAGACTTCCTCCACGCTGCCCACAGGTCAGCCTTTCCCGCTGGAAGTGGATCATCCCAATCAGTAGTGTCTTGGGTGAAGTCCCTGAGCATCAGCTTTCCTTGGATGGTTACTGGAGCTACGAACCCCAAGGGGTCGTATAAACTATTCACGAAGGAAAGAACTCCTCTGCGCATGAAGGGTTTCTCATCCTTGCTGATCTGAAAGGTGAAGGTATCTGTCTTCAGGTCCCACAGCAATCCAAGGCTCCGCTGCATGGGAAGGGGGTCGATGCTGAGGTCTAAATCCTTTAGATCGCTGGAATAGTCTTCAGAGGGAAAGGCTTCCATCAACTCTCGGCTGTTGGAAGAAATCTTGTGTAACCTTAGGTTAGACTGAGCGAGCATGTCACGAGTCCTCTTTAGTAGACTGATTGCGGCCTCACTTGTCGGTGTGGACTCCAAACAGTCATCCACGTAAAAATCCTTTTCCACAAAGGACCTGACGTCCGAACCATACTCTTCTTCACCCTTTTTGGCAGAATGTCGGAGGCCGTAGATTGCGACCGCTGGGGAAGGACTGTTCCCAAAGATGTGTACCCGCATCCGGTACTCTGCGATGTCTTCGTCCGGGTCGTTGTCATGGTACCAGAAGAACCTCAGGTAGTTTCTGTGTTCCTCTTTGACGAGAAAACAGTGGAACATCTGTTGTATGTCAGCCATAAATGCCACTGAATCTCTACGGAAACAGAGTAATACTTCCAGAAGTCTGTTGTTGAGGTCTGGGCCTGACAGTAAGACATCATTCAATGACACGTCTTCGCATTTGGCACTTGAGTCGAATACCACTCTAATTTGACCTGGCTTCTTAGGATGGTACACTCCGAAGATGGGCAGGTACCAACACTCCTCTCCGTGTCGAAGTGCAGGTGCAATCTCTGCGTGGTTGTTCTGGAATATCTTTCCCATGAAGGTAAAGAAATGTTCCTTCGTCTCAGGTGACTTCTGAAGCTTGTGTCTTAGGGAGATGAATCTGCTGTAGACCAATTCTTCCTCTGAGGTCGAAATGGTAGAGGTGCGACCCAACTATTCGACGTATCCTTGACTATTTGTTCGTCCATGATGTCCAAGAATATCTTGTCTTCTATAGACATCGCTACCTTGTTGTCTTCCTTCGTCCTGTGGAAGACTGTACATCCTATGTGGTCTTGTTCACCTTCACAGGCGTGGTCTTCGTTGATAGGAACTGAGAAAGGGCAAGGTAGGGGAGTGCTGCTCGCTAGCTCCTTTACCAGCAGACTATTGTGACATGGCTGGAAGAGAGATGGACGTCCATTTTCTAGTGTGCTGGTAAGCATACTGTTGACTGAGACCAGCTTGTGTGCTCCTCCTAGACAGACATCTCCTACAATGACCCATCCAAGGTCTTGCCTCTGCGCGTATGGAGCATTCCGTGAGCCGTTGATATATTCTCTAGTTTTGTGGACTCGTAGTATATCTCTTCCCAGAAGTAAGGCTATTGGCGTTTCTGGTTCCAACTCAGGTATCAGGTGGGCTATACGTTTCAGGTTGGGGTGATACGTTGCCACCTCTGGTGAAGGTATCTCAGACCTGTTGTCAGGAATCTGGTTGCACTCCAGGATGGTCAGTAGTGACAGACATGTCTGGCCATCCATGGACTCCACTTTGTATCCGGTTGCTTTCCTCCCCGCCGTCTCGACGGTACCTGAACATGTCCTAAGGGAGTAGGGAGAACCGGGGCCTACAATGTTGAAGTTGTCAAAGAAGATGGACCTGGCTAAAGACCTATTACTTTGGTCATCCAGGATTGCATATATCTTGAGCGCTTTGTCTCTTTGGCCTGTTGAATAGACTCGGACAAGGCAGATTTTTGAGCAGGATCTTCCTCCCTTGAGTCCCTTACAGATCTCCGTACATTGAGAGGTGACCGCAGGGGTGTCTTTGTCGGTGTTCTTCTGTTTCTCATCATGCTCCTCTGCTTGTGACAACACTCCTGGAGGTGGTCCAGGATGCAAGGCTGTATTGTGATCCGTGCTGCTGCATTCTGCACATTTCACGCTAGCTCCACAGTTCCTGGCGAAGTGAGAGGTTGTAGCACAACATTTGAAGCAGATGTTGTTTTCCTTGAGGAAACCTTTGCGATCCTCTAAAGTCTTCTCCCTGAAGGCTCTGCATTTTAGTAGAGGATGTGGTTTCCTGTGTAGAGGACACTGCTTACTGACATCCTGAGGTTTGTTCTCTTCCGTAGGGGGCTTAGTTGTCTTGTGAGGAGGACCTGTGGAATCAATATCAGTTTTATGGACTGCCACGGGTGTCTTACTGGGTTTGACACCAGGGGTAGTGGAACATGACAGAGTGAAATCAAAACTAGGGTCATTTCTGATCTTGGCTTGCTGGGTGACAAACTCAACAAATACAGTAAAAGGAGGGATTGGTACGTTATGAATTTGTTTACACCGTGAACCATGTATAATCCACCTTTCTTGAAGATTGTAAGGAAGTTTTTGTACTATTGGATTGACACCCCTAGCAGTGTCTAAGAATGCCAATCCAGCCAAGTGACCTTCCTTCTGGGCGACCTGTAACTCTATCAATAAATCACTCAATTCTCTAAGTCTTTGATAACCCTTGGGCCCTATCTTAGGGAAATCATCAATTCTTTTGAATAAAGCATTCTCTATTACTTCTACGGACCCATAGCATTCGTCAAGTCTTTCCCACACTTTACGTAAACCTATGTGTGGGTATTCTATGTTAATGTCTCTTAGTCTTTTAGCATGCTCGACCGATTCAGTTCCAAGCCACTTTACCAGGAGATCTAACTCCTCACTACTAGAAAGGTCCAGTCCCTGAATGGCGTTCTGGAACGAAGCTCGCCACGACCTGTAGTTTTCGGCTTTGTCAGTGAACTTTACAAGTCCTTTTGTTACCAGTTCTCGGCGGGTAAAGAACTTTGCCAAGTCTATGGTGGCTTGATCAGTGTTGGTACGAGCCGGTATGTTATAGCCATGTCTAGTGTGTGGTGCATCACCATACCTTTGAGACGCTCTTGGCTTCGGACAGTCTGCATAGTACCTTTCTGGTGAAGAAGATGTCTCTTTAAGGTGAGGTGGGAGCTGTACCTTCTTCTCAGTGGAATTGTAGCTGTGGTCGACTCCTCTTTGTTGGACGTCTTCTTGTTTGTAGTAGTGAAGTTCGGGGTTGGATCGATGATAATCGGCGTAGGCTGATCGTTGTAGTCTATCTAGGGTGTTGTCCATGCTGGAGTGTCGATGAACGTACTCTGCGACGCGCTGAGCTGGATCTTGCTGCTCTAGATATGTTCCAAGAACGTTGCTGCGTCCCTCATAATCAGGATCCTTCATGGCTTCCAAGTACCCTGCCTTAGCTATTGCAGCTGCTGCCTCTTTGTCTACCATAAGTCTTTCTAGAGACACTTGCAGGCGCGCAGCTTCTGCTTCTTGCTCTGCTTGTCTCAGCTTTAGATGCATTTCTTTCTCGGCGAAGGAAGACCTCGCTTTGGCTGCTTCAGCTTCAGCACGAGCGACAGCAGCCAGCTCTGCTAATGATGACCTGCTAGAGCTTGCTCGTGACCTCGTCTTGAGTGAGGATGTGCTGTTTCGAGACATTGTGCACTTAGCTGCGTACTGCTGAGTGTTTTGGCGGGAAACTGAGTCTATGTGCGGTGAGCTTCCGCGTGGCGGGAATGATGTAGCTCCTCTTGGCGGGCTGCAGTATAGTCCTGCGGCTGTATGGCGGCTGCTGTGATACCCGAATGCAGAGCAGTGTGGGTGTTAGCGGTTCCATACAGTCTGATCAACTACAGCCTGCGACCGGCTATCAGTTTCACTGAAGGCAGCTAATCTGTTCTTACTTTCCAATCACCGCCTGCGACTGGCGGTCTCGTTTTTTCACTGTTCTGTCTTCCTCCACGTAGGATGCTGTGTGGATTCCAACATACGGCTAAACCTTCATCCACATCCCAGTAAACAGACTGTGTTGATGCTTAAGTCTTATTTATTAGGGTGATGATAACCAAAACTATAACGTTGAACAACAATGGTGGACAGTATTCATAGTAGATGATCGAATAGTGAATGATGTTGATGTACAAGGTGGATGTTCAGTGAATAATCATAGTGGATGACTGATCATAGTGGATGACTGATCACAGTGGATGACTGGTGAAAAACTGTAAAGAATAACAGCATTTCAGTATATGCACATACAGGGTGCAATCATATAAATAACTGGGACATTACAGCAGAAAATATACAGAATGCATTACACAGTAATTCTGCAGCACTGCCCTATACTATACAAGAATGCATCTATCTACATGCAGAGTACACCTGAACCTAACTGCAAGCAGCAAAGCACATCTGCCTAACTATATCTGACTATAGGAGCTGCATAAGGCTTAAACACTAACACAAAACATAAGATGCATTAAACCTTTATAAACGTACCGAGATCCGTTAGGACAGGGGTAAGGAAGTAAGCGAGACAGGAGCACGTGTGCCTCTGTTCAGATCTGAGGAAAAATGGCCACTGAAGCTTGTCTTTACAAGAAGAATGTGGGCGGAACTAACCCATAAGACATTGCTCTAGGAGGGAAAGGTTGGTAAACAACATGAACAGTAGGTAACCGATGACCTCCAGTGGCCACAACTTGAATAACAAGATAATTAACTTTCTGCACATTAAGATGGGCAGAACACTCCCCGCTTGGCATCAACAGATGCCACAATTAGGTTCCTTTGGGGAAAATAATAATAGAAGCTCGGTAACGGACCTGAGGAACAGTTTGTTCTCCCCAAGCTTGCACACTCTGACCTCTACTTTCCGCACTTTCCCATCTTTACTGGGAAGGGTCTTAATGACTAGGCCGAGTGGCCACTCGTTCCGATGTGACTGACTGTCTTTGACGAGTACAACATCGCCAGATTGAATGTTTGGGCGGTCTTTCTGCCACTTTGTCCTGGTTTGCAGAGTGGAGAGATACTGTTAGACACGCTTTGTACTTGCCTCCATTGTCGTCTGTAGAGGTCTTTGTCATCGAATTCTCCGAGTGGAGCTTTCGGGACACAGGTTTTCTGTGTGAGTAACATTGCAGGAGTACGGATGGATGGATCTCCAGAATCACTAGAAAGTGCTGTCTTGTAGGACTGGGTTACAAGAAATAGACAAGCTATAGCTCGAACGAGTGACTTCCAGGTGGAGAACCTGCTGAACCGGTGAGATTCGAGGTGGCAGCTTGAAATCTCTGTATGTAGAGCAGACACTTGAGGTCGGATCTCTTCGTCTACGTCTGGACTCACTAGTTCGAAAGTTTCAGGCCTGCTGATGTGGGACATCGAACGGTACAAAGAGGTAGGACCTGTGAACCATGAAGTGTCCTTCAGATGACTGGGTGCAACGGATCTAGTCGCGTGGTCCACAGGATTGTGGTGAGTAGGTACGTAGTGCCACTGATTAGGGTCAGTGGATCTTCTTACCCGAAGTACCCGGTTGCTGACGTAGACGTAGAAGCGTCGTGTCTCGTTACAGATGTACCCCAGTACCACCTTGCTATTGGTGTAGAACTCTGCATCCTTGATCTTCAGGCTCATCGCATCCGAGATCAGTTCGGCCAACTCAACATACGAGGACAGCAGCACAGAGTTCCAGTCTGGGTATCGTGTGTTCACGAAGTGGCGCCAATTTCGTCCGGCTCATAACGAAACCGATATGGCATTGTCCGCTTACGTCTGTGGATTTGAGATACGCTACTGCTGCAATCGCTTTGACTGATGCATCACAGAAAATACAAAGTGTTTCCGTTTTGACCTCTGTGGATGGCACAGGAGCATACGGTCGTTTCACACGAAGGTTGGTCAGGGCTTCAAGAGACTTCCTCCACGCTGCCCACAGGTCAGCCTTTCCCGCTGGAAGTGGATCATCCCAATCAGTAGTGTCTTGGGTGAAGTCCCTGAGCATCAGCTTTCCTTGGATGGTTACTGGAGCTACGAACCCCAAGGGGTCGTATAAACTATTCACGAAGGAAAGAACTCCTCTGCGCATGAAGGGTTTCTCATCCTTGCTGATCTGAAAGGTGAAGGTATCTGTCTTCAGGTCCCACAGCAATCCAAGGCTCCGCTGCATGGGAAGGGGGTCGATGCTGAGGTCTAAATCCTTTAGATCGCTGGAATAGTCTTCAGAGGGAAAGGCTTCCATCAACTCTCGGCTGTTGGAAGAAATCTTGTGTAACCTTAGGTTAGACTGAGCGAGCATGTCACGAGTCCTCTTTAGTAGACTGATTGCGGCCTCACTTGTCGGTGTGGACTCCAAACAGTCATCCACGTAAAAATCCTTTTCCACAAAGGACCTGACGTCCGAACCATACTCTTCTTCACCCTTTTTGGCAGAATGTCGGAGGCCGTAGATTGCGACCGCTGGGGAAGGACTGTTCCCAAAGATGTGTACCCGCATCCGGTACTCTGCGATGTCTTCGTCCGGGTCGTTGTCATGGTACCAGAAGAACCTCAGGTAGTTTCTGTGTTCCTCTTTGACGAGAAAACAGTGGAACATCTGTTGTATGTCAGCCATAAATGCCACTGAATCTCTACGGAAACAGAGTAATACTTCCAGAAGTCTGTTGTTGAGGTCTGGGCCTGACAGTAAGACATCATTCAATGACACGTCTTCGCATTTGGCACTTGAGTCGAATACCACTCTAATTTGACCTGGCTTCTTAGGATGGTACACTCCGAAGATGGGCAGGTACCAACACTCCTCTCCGTGTCGAAGTGCAGGTGCAATCTCTGCGTGGTTGTTCTGGAATATCTTTCCCATGAAGGTAAAGAAATGTTCCTTCGTCTCAGGTGACTTCTGAAGCTTGTGTCTTAGGGAGATGAATCTGCTGTAGACCAATTCTTCCTCTGAGGTCGAAATGGTAGAGGTGCGACCCAACTATTCGACGTATCCTTGACTATTTGTTCGTCCATGATGTCCAAGAATATCTTGTCTTCTATAGACATCGCTACCTTGTTGTCTTCCTTCGTCCTGTGGAAGACTGTACATCCTATGTGGTCTTGTTCACCTTCACAGGCGTGGTCTTCGTTGATAGGAACTGAGAAAGGGCAAGGTAGGGGAGTGCTGCTCGCTAGCTCCTTTACCAGCAGACTATTGTGACACGGCTGGAAGAGAGATGGACGTCCATTTTCTAGTGTGCTGGTAAGCATACTGTTGACTGAGACCAGCTTGTGTGCTCCTCCTAGACAGACATCTCCTACAATGACCCATCCAAGGTCTTGCCTCTGCGCGTATGGAGCATTCCGTGAGCCGTTGATATATTCTCTAGTTTTGTGGACTCGTAGTATATCTCTTCCCAGAAGTAAGGCTATTGGCGTTTCTGGTTCCAACTCAGGTATCAGGTGGGCTATACGTTTCAGGTTGGGGTGATACGTTGCCACCTCTGGTGAAGGTATCTCAGACCTGTTGTCAGGAATCTGGTTGCACTCCAGGATGGTCAGTAGTGACAGACATGTCTGGCCATCCATGGACTCCACTTTGTATCCGGTTGCTTTCCTCCCCGCCGTCTCGACGGTACCTGAACATGTCCTAAGGGAGTAGGGAGAACCGGGGCCTACAATGTTGAAGTTGTCAAAGAAGATGGACCTGGCTAAAGACCTATTACTTTGGTCATCCAGGATTGCATATATCTTGAGCGCTTTGTCTCTTTGGCCTGTTGAATAGACTCGGACAAGGCAGATTTTTGAGCAGGATCTTCCTCCCTTGAGTCCCTTACAGATCTCCGTACATTGAGAGGTGACCGCAGGGGTGTCTTTGTCGGTGTTCTTCTGTTTCTCATCATGCTCCTCTGCTTGTGACAACACTCCTGGAGGTGGTCCAGGATGCAAGGCTGTATTGTGATCCGTGCTGCTGCATTCTGCACATTTCACGCTAGCTCCACAGTTCCTGGCGAAGTGAGAGGTTGTAGCACAACATTTGAAGCAGATGTTGTTTTCCTTGAGGAAACCTTTGCGATCCTCTAAAGTCTTCTCCCTGAAGGCTCTGCATTTTAGTAGAGGATGTGGTTTCCTGTGTAGAGGACACTGCTTACTGACATCCTGAGGTTTGTTCTCTTCCGTAGGGGGCTTAGTTGTCTTGTGAGGAGGACCTGTGGAATCAATATCAGTTTTATGGACTGCCACGGGTGTCTTACTGGGTTTGACACCAGGGGTAGTGGAACATGACAGAGTGAAATCAAAACTAGGGTCATTTCTGATCTTGGCTTGCTGGGTGACAAACTCAACAAATACAGTAAAAGGAGGGATTGGTACGTTATGAATTTGTTTACACCGTGAACCATGTATAATCCACCTTTCTTGAAGATTGTAAGGAAGTTTTTGTACTATTGGATTGACACCCCTAGCAGTGTCTAAGAATGCCAATCCAGCCAAGTGACCTTCCTTCTGGGCGACCTGTAACTCTATCAATAAATCACTCAATTCTCTAAGTCTTTGATAACCCTTGGGCCCTATCTTAGGGAAATCATCAATTCTTTTGAATAAAGCATTCTCTATTACTTCTACGGACCCATAGAATTCGTCAAGTCTTTCCCACACTTTACGTAAACCTATGTGTGGGTATTCTATGTTAATGTCTCTTAGTCTTTTAGCATGCTCGACCGATTCAGTTCCAAGCCACTTTACCAGGAGATCTAACTCCTCACTACTAGAAAGGTCCAGTCCCTGAATGGCGTTCTGGAACGAAGCTCGCCACGACCTGTAGTTTTCGGCTTTGTCAGTGAACTTTACAAGTCCTTTTGTTACCAGTTCTCGGCGGGCAAAGAACTTTGCCAAGTCTATGGTGGCTTGATCAGTGTTGGTACGAGCCGGTATGTTATAGCCATGTCTAGTGTGTGGTGCATCACCATACCTTTGAGACGCTCTTGGCTTCGGACAGTCTGCATAGTACCTTTCTGGTGAAGAAGATGTCTCTTTAAGGTGAGGTGGGAGCTGTACCTTCTTCTCAGTGGAATTGTAGCTGTGGTCGACTCCTCTTTGTTGGACGTCTTCTTGTTTGTAGTAGTGAAGTTCGGGGTTGGATCGATGATAATCGGCGTAGGCTGATCGTTGTAGTCTATCTAGGGTGTTGTCCATGCTGGAGTGTCGATGAACGTACTCTGCGACGCGCTGAGCTGGATCTTGCTGCTCTAGATATGTTCCAAGAACGTTGCTGCGTCCCTCATAATCAGGATCCTTCATGGCTTCCAAGTACCCTGCCTTAGCTATTGCAGCTGCTGCCTCTTTGTCTACCATAAGTCTTTCTAGAGACACTTGCAGGCGCGCAGCTTCTGCTTCTTGCTCTGCTTGTCTCAGCTTTAGATGCATTTCTTTCTCGGCGAAGGAAGACCTCGCTTTGGCTGCTTCAGCTTCAGCACGAGCGACAGCAGCCAGCTCTGCTAATGATGACCTGCTAGAGCTTGCTCGTGACCTCGTCTTGAGTGAGGATGTGCTGTTTCGAGACATTGTGCACTTAGCTGCGTACTGCTGAGTGTTTTGGCGGGAAACTGAGTCTATGTGCGGTGAGCTTCCGCGTGGCGGGAATGATGTAGCTCCTCTTGGCGGGCTGCAGTATAGTCCTGCGGCTGTATGGCGGCTGCTGTGATACCCGAATGCGGAGCAGTGTGGGTGTTAGCGGTTCCATACAGTCTGATCAACTACAGCCTGCGACCGGCTATCAGTTTCACTGAAGGCAGCTAATCTGTTCTTACTTTCCAATCACCGCCTGCGACTGGCGGTCTCGTTTTTTCACTGTTCTGTCTTCCTCCACGTAGGATGCTGTGTGGATTCCAACATACGGCTAAACCTTCATCCACATCCCAGAAAACAGACTGTGTTGATGCTTAAGTCTTATTTATTAGGGTGATGATAACCAAAACTATAACGTTGAACAACAATGGTGGACAGTATTCATAGTAGATGATCGAATAGTGAATGATGTTGATGTACAAGGTGGATGTTCAGTGAATAATCATAGTGGATGACTGATCATAGTGGATGACTGATCACAGTGGATGACTGGTGAAAAACTGTAAAGAATAACAGCATTTCAGTATATGCACATACAGGGTGCAATCACATAAATAACTGGGACATTACAGCAGAAAATATACAGAATGCATTACACAGTAATTCTGCAGCACTGCCCTATACTATACAAGAATGCATCTATCTACATGCAGAGTACACCTGAACCTAACTGCAAGCAGCAAAGCACATCTGCCTAACTATATCTGACTATAGGAGCTGCATAAGGCTTAAACACTAACACAAAACATAAGATGCATTAAACCTTTATAAACGTACCGAGATCCGTTAGGACAGGGGTAAGGAAGTAAGCGAGACAGGAGCACGTGTGCCTCTGTTCAGATCTGAGGAAAAATGGCCACTGAAGCTTGTCTTTACAAGAAGAATGTGGGCGGAACTAACCCATAAGACATTGCTCTAGGAGGGAAAGGTTGGTAAACAACATGAAAAGTAGGTAACCGATGACCTCCAGTGGCCACAACTTGAAGAACAAGATAATTAACTTTCTGCACATTAAGATGGGCAGAACAGTGATGAATATGCGGCTCCACCCCTATGCGAGGTGGAGCCGCATATTCATCCCTGTAATGAGTGGTACCACGTGACCGCTCACACAGGACAAGCTGCCGGCGCTGAGAGGAGGCATCGTGGGAGCTGGGTGAGTATTATTCTGATAGGGGGCGGGCGCAAGAGGGGTGGGGAGGAGTGGGAGGCATTAGATGACCCCCAAACTTTATTTTTAACAAAAAAACCTTTATTTTTCATTCCTTCTCTCCAGCGAACGCTGCTGGGGAGAAGGAATGAATGCCCGCTTCAGCACCAAAAGCAGGGGACAGCATTTAACTGTAGCGCTGTCTCCTGCACGGTCCGTGTGGTCCTCAGTCGGCACATAGGCAGCACACGGCTGCCGCATGTGTGCCACACTGATGTGCCATGTGAGCACACGGACACACGGACACAGATAACTCTGGTACCGATTTCTCCGGTACCAGAATTATCTGGAAGTGTGAGACTGGCCTAATAGTGTTGAGTTTCTGTCTCCAACAAAAAAAAGCCAGGAAGTTCCTGTTCATTCAGCATGTGCGTAGCTGGAGCACATTTTTACTTTCACTTTACAAGCTGATAGACAAGATGCTGGGATCCTAAGCTATAAGAAATACCAGTTGTAAGCTGTGTTATATTTCTTCCTGAATAGATGTACGTATATTCACTGTTGAACGGCTGGACAGCACAGAGATTAATCCGCTGCTAACAAAAGTACCTTCATGAATCGGGGGCATAGTTCATGTTCATTGTTAAGAGCCATCCCCTGCTCCAGATGCACAGTGTATACCTGTCAATCACCTCCTTGAGGCTCATAATTCACTACATTAGACTCATATTTGTGTCTCGTGGATTCGCTGATAGTTCTGAACACAATATTTTTTGAAGCAACGTGTACCTGTTCCCACAATGGGCTCCATGTAAAGGCTAATGATAGATTGGCTTTAATTTGACAGGATTTGCATAATCTTAATTGTTTTTTTTGCGTAACTTGGTGTTAGGATTTGCAAAATGACAAAAAACTAAAAATTTATTTTTCTGATCTGTATTGGGCACTGAAAAGTCTAGTGAAATGTTTGACTGATCAATCTATTTTACACCTATTAATAACATAGAAAATGGCCTATGAGACTACCAGGAAAACAACTGGCACTTGTTTTGAATTCATGGTTCGATTGATACCTATGGGATATTTCTTAAGTTCTTCAATGTACGGCTCAGCCACTTAACTCATTTCTGTGCTTGAGTTGTTATTTTGAGAAATGCATTACCGCTGGAACTGGAAATAGACAGAAACTAGAGAAAAGTGTTACTTTTGTGGGTGGAAGTGTGTGACAGAAAGATGTGAGTGGAATAAAGATGTGGATTTGCGGTATGCTGGATAAAGTGTAATCAAAATACTGTTTGCAGCAGAGAAGATGTTTCCATTAGTGAGTCCACAGGACCATAACCCTTCCTTGATTATGAACCACAATCACATTCTGGATAATACGTGAGGCACATGGTAAGTGATGGAATATGTTAGCATATATTTAAATCTGCAGCATGTTTAGGAAAAAAAATCAAGAGCATTTTACGGACTGATTTTTCAATATTCCCTAAATGTGCAATATAGTGTAGCAAGACATTGAATATAGTTTTGTGAATAATGAAGAATGACTACTCACAGTGCAAAAAAGTTTGCTCATTATGTGAAGTATCTCATTATTTTAACGCTAGTACATAAACTAAAAACCATAGTTAAAGCGGTATGTTCAGCCATGACATGATTTATTTGATAGGATCTCACAACCAGGGTAAAGCATAAATGGTAGAGGCTATTACCATGATTTTCAGAATTTTATTTCCCCCTTTGGCCAATATAGAAGAAAACTATAGTCCAAGGGTTCTCAAACTTTTTTCTCTCGAGAACTTGATTCTTTACACTAACCATGTTGTACAGTTTCCTTCTGGAGTGGAGTTTCTGGCTGTTATATACACCTGACACCTGCCTCCAAGAGCGCAGTCATGTAAAAGAGTGGAGAAGCTGCTCACACTCCTCCTCGAAGATTTGATGGTTAAGTAATGCATTTTGATGTTGTAAAAAATGCTCTTTTACTTATTTTTTGCCCAGCAACAGCGAGTCAGTAGCGGACAGAGGTAATTGTTGGGAACAGGATGAGAGGAGTTATGTGGGCACATAGTAGAGACAATTTTCTGTTAATGTTATATAGAGAAAGTACTTGAGAAGTAAAAGACCTATGGTCTAACTGCTTAAAGACCTGTATAGAAACGGTGTTGTGTGCAAAGAAGGAAGACCACAATATGCGATATGTCAGATAGAATGCTCTGAAGATAATCAAGGATGAAGTAGCAGAAGGAATCCGGATCTCAGGCAGGAAGGCTAGCAGAGAAAAAGGGGAGGATGAGGTCCTTAACCGAGGCCAAGAGGCCTAATTATCAGAATGGAGAATTGCTCGAGAGAGCAGCAGGACAAGGTTCTTCGCCCAGGCCAGGAGGCCCAATTAAAGGAGATCAAGCTGAAGGAAGGATTACCTATCTCAGACAAATGGCACTTAAGTAAACAATTAACTGTACTAGAGGGAAAGTTTAGATATTGCCATACTGGGACACAAGTTCTCCTACGAAGAGCTAAAGATGCAGTGAAACAGAGAGACACATGTGGCCGTCATTGAACGGACTTTGAGAGTACTAATGAGAATTCATACCGATGCACCTCAGCCAGTGAGGTCCTAAAAAATTAACTGGGAGTTGAGAGTAGCTGTGAAGGACCATAGTATTACACTTCACCCCACGCGGCCCTCACAGTGGAATATAGAGTGTTCCCTAATGATTTGCTGGACTGTTGTAACTTGTAATAGAAGTAATGTACCACCATATGTAACCATAAATTTCGGTTTATACATAATGCAGAAGAAGCATTCATGAGTGTTGTATCTTGTATCTAATGATACCACGGCAGAATTTTTGCTTTCTTGGCCTTTTTTCAGAGAATATGAATGATAACACCAAAACTTTTTCTCCACTCATAGTTAGTGATTGGGCAAACAAAGCCATTTGTTTTTAAACTACTGTGTTTTCTCTTTATAAATCAAAATGACAACCAAAAACATGCAAATGACCCTGATCAAAAGTTCACGTACCCTGGTGATTTTTGTCTGAGTACATGCACAGAAGTTGACACAAATGAGTTTGAATGGCTACTAAAGGCAACATCCTCACCTGTGACCTGTTTGCTTATAATCAGTTTGTGTGCATAAAACCTGAGTGAGTTTCTGGGATCTGGACAGACTCTTGCATCTTTCATCCAACCACTGATATTTCTGGATTGTGAGTCATGGAGAAAGCAAAGGAATTGTCAATGGATCTACGGGAAAAGGTAGTTGAACTGTATAAAACAGGAAAGGGATACAAAAAGATATCCAAGGAATTGATAATGCCAGTCAGCAGCGTTCAAATTGTGATTAAGAAATGGAAAATCAGGGGCTCTGTAAAAAAAAAAAAAAAAACATGGTCAGGTAGAGCAAAAAAAAATGTCATCCACAACTGCCAGGAAAATTGTTCGGGATGCAAAGAAAAACCCACAAATAACATCAGCTGAAATATAGGACTCTCTGAATACTAGCGGTGTGGCTGTTTCAAGATGCACAATAAGGAAGTAATTTAAGAAAAATGGGCTGCATGGTCGAGTCGCCAGAAGAAAGCCTTTACTGCATGAATGGCACAAAGTATCTTGACTACTATAAACAATACAGCACGGAGACAAGCCTCAAAACTTCTGGAACAAGGTATTTTGGAGTTATGACACCAAAATTGAACTTTTGGGCCACAACCATAAACGTTACATTTGGAAAGAGGTCAACAAGGCCTATGATGAAAGGAACACCTTTCCTACTGTAAAACATGGAGGTGGATCACTGATGTTTTGGGGATGTGGGAGCTTCAAAGGCATAGGAAACTTGGACAAAGTTGAAGGAAAGATGAATGCAGCAAGTTAGCAGGAAATACTGGAGGCACATTTGCACTCATTAGCCCAGAAGCTGTTCATGGGATGTACTTGGACATTCCAACATGACAACGATCCAAAACACAAGGCCAAGGTGACCTTTCATTGGCTACAGCTGAACAAAGGGAAGGTTCTGGAGTGGCCATCTCAGTCTCCTGACCTCAATTGAGCCACTCGGGGAAGATCTCAAGCATGCAGTTCATGCAAGACAGCCCAGGAATTGACAGGAACTGGAGAAAACAAAGAACCTCATCCAAAACTACTACAAAAGACTTCAAGCTGTGATTGATTGTAGAGGAGGCAATACCCGGTATTAAGAAATGGGTTTCCATGAGTGTTGAAAAAGTTTTGGTATTATCAGTCATATACTCTGAAAAAAGGAAAAGAAAGCAAAAATTCTGCCTGGGTATGTAAACTTTTGAGCACAATTGTACTTCTCATCAAGTTCTTGTTAAGTAAAGTTTATTTTTGAACTTTGATCTCCCTCATTTGTCTCTACCTCACTTAATCCTGGACTGCCAATTCAAACTTCAGCATGTGGACTGCACATGCGTATCGCCAAGGTAACAGCAGCACACACACCTAGCCAGGTTCCCCATTTTCCTGTAGCGTGTTGAGGCTTGGATGATGTTCCCATTGCCCACAACTGATGCCACTCATCACATTACAGTCAGGCAGCCATATAAATCGATCAGAGTTTGGAAATAATGCTCAGACTGGCCACAGTTCTCCCAACCTGAGCGTGTCAGCTGCGTAGAAATATATAAAGCTGTCATGTTTGGGTCAGAGAGCTGCCAAACAGTTCTAGTATTGCAGTCTGATCTTGGTCCGATTTATACGACTGTCTGGTTGCATCATTTCAGCAATAACTAAAGCTAACCAGATCACTGCTGTTTAACCATTTAAATGCCACAGTCAACTTCTCACAATAGCACTTAAACAGAACATGTCAGCATGGTTTTATAATGTAAAGAAATATATGCATTTGGTGAAGAAATCTGCTTTGTGGTTTTATCATCACAATTTGAAATGTTCTACTAATTAGGTTTCAATGCACAGGGGTTGGACTGTACACTAGGTCTTATCTCCCTTGTCTTTGATTCCTCGACCGGAGGACTTGCTGCCAGTCTTTGAATGACAGGTTACTGCTTTTCCAGTGACCTGTCTCCTCTGTTTTAAAACTCCACCACTCATCTGTCATTCAATGACAAGAGGCAGGTGGAGGTGCAGGGACTCACAGACAGGAAGCAGAACCCCTAGTGCACAAAATCTAATTAGCAGAAGACTTCAAATTTTAATTATAATTAGTGATGAGCGACCGTGCTCGGTGATACTCAGATATCACTCAAGTATCCGGGTGCTCGGATGTGCTCGGCACTAGCCGAGCATTGGTTGGTGTTTGGATTTAATTATCAAATCCCTACTTTGTTTGGCGCCTGTTACGCCGCCAATAAGCATATGCGGATTGCTTGCCAGTTACTGTAATGTGGTAGCCATCTTCATAGTGCCATTACTGTGATTGGCTGGCTGCATTACCTCATCAGAGGTTATAAAAAAGACTAGCACCACCAGGCTCGGCACATTTATGCCATTGCACAGCTCAGGGACAGTTCTGATTGCATAGCAAAGGGGAAAAGGGAAAATAAAACTTTGCTCACCAAAATATACCTGAGACCGTCCGTGCCAGTAGATCATTGGTTGACTACCACATGTGTGCAAGATGGTGAAGCAATATCTGGCTGACCAAACCACCATACTCTTTAATTCCTCTGCAACCTTCAGCTTTTGGGTCTCAAAGAGCTTGACATCTGGCATGAGTTGTCTCTCTATGCCTTTGAGGTTTTGTGCTTCCCTGCCACTAGCATCTTGAAAGAGAGAGTTTTTAGTGCCACCGGGGAAGTCATAATAAGCAGGCGCTTTCACCTGTCAACAGAAAATGCTGACAGGTGCACTCTGATAAAAATTAACAATGCCTGGATTATCCCTGACTTTTCCACACCACCAGATGACAGCAGCACATAAAGTGTTTTTAATCTTCAATATGTTCAATATTTTTAAAAACATTTTTTAACTTTTGGCATGCTTCAATAGTCTCCAAAGGAGACTAGAAGTTGCCATAGCCCGATCGACTCTGCTGCAAAGAGACGATGTTCAGATCACCTCTATATAGCAGATTTACTGACTTGCTATGAGTGCCGACCACTGGGTCGAACTTACAGCAAACAGGCACTGACAACCATAGAGGTCTCCAGGAGACCTCAGGATGTCAAGCCAAAACACCGTTGACCCGCAATCACGTGACAGAGGGGTCATCGGTGTGCGTATTTCTGGCCCGATGGCTGGAAGCGTGATTTAAATGCTGCTGTCAGAGATTGACAGGGCATTTAACTGGTTAATACCCGCGGGTGGATCTCGATTAAACACGCAGCTATTGCGGGCATATGTCAGCTGTTCAAAACAGCGGACATGTCCCCAGAAAGATGTGGGCTCACTGCCGGAGCCCACATCAAAGGGAGGGACCCGACATCGGGGGTTAAGGAGTTAACACTATTTTTCACAGTTGATGGACCAATGGTGTACTGTACCAACGTGAATGGCCCCTTTGGAAAACTGAATCAAGAGTATTTTGTTGCAGATTGTCAATTGTTTATTGACTCATCTCAGAGAAGTTTGAAAGCAGTGTTGCTTCACAATGGAAATGTGAAACCATCAATCCCTATTGCTCACTCATGTCATCTAAAGGAAAGTTATGATAATCTGTCAGTTGTTTTGGATGCTATAAAATATAAGCATCATCAATTAAATATCTATGGAGATTTTAAAGCGATTGGTCTGCTAATGGGAATGCAAGGAGGTTTCACAAAAATATTGTTGCTTCTTGTGTTTGTGGGACAGCAGAAATATATTAGAACATTATGTTTGTCATGAGTGGGGATAGATAAATATCTATGCTCCAGGTAGAGACAATGTTCTGCATAATCCTTTAGTTGCTCCAACAAAAACCTTTCTTCCTCCACTACATATAAAATTAGGATTGATTAAAACTTTGTGAAAGAGACAAATTCTCAAGGGTCCAAGTACATTTCACAGAAATTCTCCAGCATTTCACCAGTAAAACTGAAGGAAGGGGCATTTGGTGGTCCTCAGATCAGAGAGCTTATGAGAGATTATGTGTTTGAAGGAACTCTAAATGATAAGGAATTGAGATCTTGGAAAAGCTTCAAGTGGATCTGTGAAAACTTCTTAGGAAAAACAATCTCCAAAATATGTTGAAGATGTTGAGGAACTGCTAAATGCATACCGGTGTCTTGGATGTCGCATGTCTCGGAAAATGCACTTTTTGCATTCACATTTAGATTTCTTCCCTCACAATCTTGGGAATGTAAGTGATGAACAAGTTGAGCGGTTTCACCAGAACATTAAAGTAATGGAACACCGCTACCATAGTTTTTGGAATGACTCAATGATGGCAGATTACTGTTGGATGTTATATAGGGACAACCCTGAAAAATCGTATCAATGACAGTATAATGTCAAGAACTTTTAATTTCTGCTCATATTTTGGTTTCTATTTTGCATGTGAAATTATTTTGGTTCAATAAAAACTGTTTTGTAAGGTGAAGCATTTTTTTTCTGATATGTAGATTACTTTTTTCTTAATGTCGCCAGTATATTTCCTATACATTATAATAGTAATTCTGCTCCATGGAAACTATACGTGCTACAGAAAAACTATATATACATTTTTGAAATCAGGACAAAAAGATGATTCAGAAAAGTACAAAGTCACTTGCGATGATTACAAAAAATATATTTTTGTAGACCTCTGTAATTACTGTGATACACATCGCTGCTTTAGTTAAAGGGAATCGTTTGCCAGCTTTGTGTTATATCATCTGGAAGCAGCACAATGTAGGGGCAGAAACGCTGATTCCAGCAATGTGTCACTTAGTTTACAGGGTGCAGCCATTGTGACACAATCAGAGTTATAAGATGCGGCATGTACTGTAGCAGAGCTCAGAAAGCTAACTCTGCCCACATCGTGTGCACTGTGGTCAGGACAATGATAATTTCCAAGTGATAAAACCTTCATTGTAAGTATGTCCCTCCACGACAAAGCCATGGCCCTATCTGAGGTCGTGATACATCACAGTCCCCTGGGTCATTTGTTGGGCGAGATTATCTCCATTTGGGCTGTCCAGTTTGGTCAAGATCCACTACTCTTGCAATCCACACAGTCCAAATGGTGAGGAAGGTACACCCAGTGCTGGGGTTTGCCTCAAAGCTGGCTTAAGGGACCTTCAGGACTCACCAGAGCCTGGGGCCATAACGCCTCCAAATGTTTGGCCGCGAACCAGGCCAACTCCAGCTTCGTCTTGCTCTTCCGGAGGCCGCACGGCCTCACATCCTTGTTCACGATTTCCGTGAGCTGGCACAACCCCTCTCATTGGCCAACTCAACCGACGTCAACATAAGCTGCCACTCCACCATTTGTTTCCTGTGGCTCACTTGATGACTTACGGCCCTCGAATGGCCATATCGCTTCCACCTCCTGAGGCCTGTCATGGTCTTTCCCTGACATATCATCCCATTTCTGGAATTTACCTGCCCATTTCCTTGGCCAAACCTTACTGGGCGGATCTTCTCCTTCCACTTTACTATGCAATGATGGTAACTGTAGTAACTTTTGGTTGTGGTATTACCCTCTGAAGGCATGCCCAATGAAGGGTTGGGCTCTGCTTTGCGCCGTTTTGTCACTGTCACACCCACAATGGGTGTGTCTGTCCCGCCATTTCACACCACTCCCCACCATCTTGCAATCCTTGATTTGTGACTTCTTAGATCACTCAATGGTCGCCATCTTAACTATCACCTGAGTCTTCCTCGCACTGAACAGTCCTCGTAGATGCAAGACTCAATTGTGCCTACTATGCCAAATGTAGTGCTGGGCAGTAGCTGGGAGCGAACCACTCATCTCCTCCTGTTATGCCCCGATGCGCTACAAGAAAGTGTGTGTCATGGTTGGGTGTGTGAGTGAGTTGGTGCTGTGAAGTCCTTGCGCCCTTGAAGGCCGCCTGCAGTCGGTTGTGTTTGCTAGTGAGGACCATAGGTTCCACAGTACAATAAGGGAGACTTCCATTTCAAAACACAGTCTTTACTGAATGGTAACTTGGTGAGGGTTAAGTACAGGGGATAGCAGATACAAAGTCTTAAGAAAGTTTCTTTTGCACTATAAAGCATTCTCATGCACACAGTATCCTTTCTTAGTAGTCTACTCCAGGACCGTTGATGGACATTGTTTCTCCCTACTTTATTACAGCCTAGCTTGTTGTCACAGTCCTGATCAGCAAGTCTCTCTACTTGCTCATCGGTTCCGGGTCCTATTTTTTCCACTTCTGGCACCCTAGATATACTGCTTTGGACCCCCACTTGTCCCATGAACTCAGTCCTGTTTAGGTCCATTACCTTCTGCATTTTGCAAGCTTAGGGTTTCTAGTGACTCATCGTCCAATTCAAAGACTCACATTGCAGCAATATGTTATACGATGATTTGGCCTCTAGGGCTCTCACTACTTTTATGTGTGTTCTATTGTGTTGTTGGAACTTGTTGGTAAGTTGTTATAGAGACTCATGTAATGGAGGATTACACCACATGTAAAAAACAGCCTGTAAATACCAACAAAGCTTTATCCATGATGGGAAGCAACAGGACACACATCTCCACCAGAACCTGCTCCTACAACTTCTGCTGCCAGGCGCTGCTGTATTCACTCTGTGGGTGGTGCTGGCGATAGAAACGTCAGAACCAGAAGCTCTGGACTACAGGCCATGTCCATCCACTATTGTTAGAGAGGCTGGGACATGTAGTGCCATCCAGTCTGGCAATATGGGTGTGTGAGATGCCCAGATGAAATTATCAGTTCCCTTGAGAGCAACACACCCTACAAAAGCTTCCACCTTGCTGCTGGAAGTTGCTAGATAAAACTTTTTCTTTCCCTAGCTAGGTGTGAGTGTCTTATGCTCCTCTTTTGTTAAGTGTATTCCTGTTTTGACCCCGGGATTGGGATTTCTCTGGAGTTTGCCAGATGGTGTGGTTTGTGCCAAGTTCATCTGATGCAGCCTTTTGAGCCTGAGACCTCAGGCAGATGTTACAGCCACTCTGTCTTGTCGGTCATTTCAGGATCTCACTTTCCCTTGCCTTAAGGTACTGTCACACTTAGCGACGCTGCAGCGATACCGACAACGATCCGGATCGCTGCAGCGTCGCTGTTTGGTCGCTGGAGAGCTGTCACACAGACAGCTCTCCAGCGACCAACGATGCCGGTAATCAGGGTAAACATCGGGTAACTAAGCGCAGGGCCGCGCTTAGTAACCCGATGTTTACCCTGGTTACCTTCCTAAAAGTAAAAAAAACAAACACTACATACTTACCTACAGCCGTCTGTCCTCCAGCGCTGTGCTCTGCTCTCCTCCTGTACTGTCTGTGTGAGCACAGCGGCCGGAAAGCAGAGCGGTGACGTCACCGCTCTGCTTTCCGGCTGACCGACGCTCACAGCCAGTACAGGAGGAGTGCAGAGCACAGCGCTGGAGGACAGACGGCTGTAGGTAAGTATGTAGTGTTTGTTTTTTTTACTTTTTGGAAGGTAACCAGGGTAAACATCGGGTTACTAAGCGCGGCCCTGCGCTTAGTTACCCGATGTTTACCCTGGTTACCAGTGAAGACATCGCTGAATCGGTGTCACACACGCCGATTCAGCGATGTCTGCGGGGAGTCCAGCGACCAAATAAAGTTCTGGACTTTCTTCCCCGACCAGCGACAGCACAGCAGGGGCCTGATCGCTGCTGCCTGTCACACTGGACGATATCGCTGGCGAGGACGCTGCAACGTCACGGATCGCTAGCGATATCGTCTAGTGTGACGGTACCTTTAGTCTCCTCTTACTATGGATCACCCATTAGCAGCACTGCTCACTTTTCATTCTAAACTTCAACTAACTACCTACAGGAAGTAGTCACTTGCCCTAACACTAAGACCCTCCCACAGTGGGCAAGTCTCAAACATTACCCCTTAACTTAACCCAAAGTGACAATCTAACTACAGTCAACTATATTATACTACTTATTTTATGTGCTAAGTCATAAACTATATGTCCCTATATTACCTATCTTATATTATCAGATCCTAACTTTATGCATTACCTTTACATTACTTATACACTACATATATTACACTTCAAATTCCACAATACATACAAAGACGCAGGTCG
The DNA here is from genome assembly GCF_032444005.1 of Ranitomeya imitator. NCBI lineage: Eukaryota > Metazoa > Chordata > Amphibia > Anura > Dendrobatidae > Ranitomeya > Ranitomeya imitator. Next base: position 60,295,313 of record NC_091285.1, read on the forward strand.
TAGTACATACAACATGATTGGTGTCTTCAGAGGTAGGAACATGCCAGTCATTGTCCACCACCCTAACAGTTAGACCCACCCAGTTTTCCCACGCGAAGCAGCTTCAGAAATATGCCAACTCTTTCACCATCCTTGCAGCGGCTCTGCCACCATTGTTTTTTCTAACCCTAAACGTTTTAGGTATAGATAGTGGGTGGCTTCCTAGCTGACGCCACCCTAATACTGGACAAATCACTTAAAAAAAAAAAGAAAAAAAATGATGCACTAATATATATTAATTTTATTTTTCTCTTAACAAAGAGGTTTGGCAGCACTTTTTCAGTATATCATACTGCAAAAGTGCTACCAAACCTCTTTATTAAGAGAAAAATAAAATTGATAAATTGGACAATCTACTAATGATGAGCACAAGTGCTCGCTACTTGAGTTTGCCTAGGATGCTCGGGTATGCAACGAGTATCGCGGGTGCTCGAGTGACATGATCAAGTTTCCTCGTCAACATGTATTGCGGCTGTTAGACAGCTACAAAACACACGAGTGTTTGTCAGGCATGTATTGTGTCTGTCTAACAGCTGCAAAACGTGGCTGCGGGGACTCGAACATCTCAGTCAAGCACCCGCGATGCTCTGTGTATACTCAGGTGAACTCGAGTAATGAGCACTTGAACTCATGACAACAATTGACCAAAAAGAACCAATTTTGCTTCCCCCTTAATAACTTTGTATGCCTCTGAATGATGTTAGATGACAGTATAGCCCATAGGTATGTTTCGGTACAATGCAGATCCTATAACAGACAGGTTTATGAGTCCTTAAACTGACTCCAAGTGACTGTAGATTTGTGAATCCATATTGCGTGCTGTCATGACTTTCTGATGCTGGCGCCGATAGCGTGCAGTTATGTGACTGCAAGTATGTGATCTGCATTCTCTGGGATACATTTTGGCTAGACGTGCACAGCCTTGCTTAATACAAGTGTTAAGTGAGGCCACACACATCTAGTTGGAATGTGGTCGGAAATATGACTATTTCAAACTTGCGGTCACATGACTGCCCTGTTTTGCCACTGGAGAATCCTGACAGTGAGCATGGTATGCAATATGAGGATTCACAAGTCTACAGTCACATAGTGACTGTTTAATCTGTGCAACAAAAATCACATATTCCAGATAATGTTAAGTGAAATCATTGACAGGGCAATACATACTGCATGCAATTACATATTTTGCGAAAGTTTACAGTTCTGTGCCAAAGAAATTACAAGCTGGAAAAATACTCCTTTATTCTTTTGCAATCCATCTGCAGCTCATTAACTTACACCAAAGAAAAGGAGGTATAGCTCATCTTAAATGGCCTCACTTCACTGATGGGCAGGCGAGGGTCTTGATTGAAACGTTGTTCTGGACCATTACGTTTGGCACTACTGCACTATTAGGATTGGATTGCATGGCTATACAATTCCTGAAACTTTCACTTGTTCTAATAAAAACCCTTTGTCTCCATTAGACTGTCGGTACAGGAGCTGGATCGTCTCCTGCATTGCAATGGCTTAGAACATAAATGTTTTATACCTATGTACACTGGGGTAGTTTCATTTGATATGATACATATAATGTTATTACATATAATAGATATGAATGCTGACATTTAGTTGATCAACAGACTGGTCATAGCTTTCATCAAAATATTAATTTCTGAAAATAGAATTTCTTAACGTCACACTATAATAATTAGGCATATGTCGATTGTATAAAGCAATGGAGCATTTTATTATGGTAGGCACAGTTATTAAGTTACGGTGCTTTTGAGAGAGGAATTACAGAGATTGGTCATGGTTACTTTATGCTATTCTTCTATATTTCCTGAAAAATGAAATGTGTGCAGATGTAGAGGATTTGCTGGACCATCTGGAGCCACATAATGAAAGATACTTTAAAAAACATTATAACGTTTGTTTTCCAGATTTAATAGCATTTTTTTTACTATTTGACAATGTAGGAAAACGTGGAGAAAATATAATGTCAGATGGAACTTTGAACATGAAACTCAGGCTATTGTGTAACGTAACAGCTCGGTGAATGAAAGAGAATTTCAAGACAATTACAATGAGGTTAACTGAGCCAGACTCTCAGAAACCACATATAGCCTTCAGGTCGTCTGCAGGTGACTCTTGCTGCCAAGCCCATTTCACCATTCTGACAGTCAAGATCTGAATACAGACAGCCATTTATAGACCATTTGTGGGTCTCCTGAGTTGAGAATGGGTTGGGAGACCTTCAACTGGTCAGAATGTGGTTGTGTGTACTTAGACCATAAATTTCAGACTTGTCGACTCAACCTTAAAACCAACATTTAAAATCTGATTTATGCAAATGTAAAGCAGGTAAATGGATGCAGTAACACAAAGGCGCCGAACAAGGGTGAACAGGGGTGTTATTTAATTAACACAGGAGGGATTCTCCTCCCAGGGAGTAAACAAGGAAAATAGAGTTAAAGGGATGAGGGTTAAGGTACCGTCACACTTAGCGACGCTGCAGCGATACCGACAACGATCCGGATCGCTGCAGCGTCGCTGTTTGGTCGCTGGAGAGCTGTCACACAGACAGCTCTCCAGCGACCAACGATCCCGAGGTCCCCGGTAACCAGGGTAAACATCGGGTAACTAAGCGCAGGGCCGCGCTTAGTAACCCGATGTTTACCCTGGTTACCAGCGTAAAAAAACAAACAGTACATACTTACATTCAGCTGTCTGTCCCTTGCCGTCTGGTTCCTGCATTGACTGCTGGCCGTAAAGTGAAAGTGAAAGCACAGCACAGCGGTGAGTCACACAGCGGTGACTCACCGCTGTGGCTGTGCTCTGCTTTCACTTTACGGCCAGCAGTCAGTGCAGGAACCAGACGGCAAGGGACAGACAGCTGAATGTAAGTATGTACTGTTTGTTTTTTTACGCTGGTAACCAGGGTAAACATCGGGTTACTAAGCGCGGCCCTGCGCTTAGTTACCCGATGTTTACCCTGGTTACCAGTGAAGACATCGCTGAATCGGTGTCACACACGCCGATTCAGCGATGTCTACGGGGAGTCCAGCGACCAAATAAAGTTCTGGACTTTCTTCCCCGACCAGCGATCTCCCAGCAGGGGCCTGATCGCTGCTGCCTGTCACACTGGACGATATCGCTAGCGAGGACGCTGCAACGTCACGGATCGCTAGCGATATCGTCTAGTGTGACAGTACCTTTAGGGTACCGTCACACAGTGGCATTTTGATCGCTACGACGGCACGATCCGTGACGCTCCAGCATCGTAACAATATCGCTCCAGCGTCGTAAACTGCTGTCACACTTTGCAATGTACGACGCTGGAGCGATAATTTCATGACATATGTGCGATGTAGAAGCCGTTGGTTACTATGTGCACAGCGTATACAATATTGTGCACACCTTTGTTACACCATGCGATCATGCCGCCACAGCGGGACACTAGACGACGAAAGAAAGTTTCAAACGATCTGCTACGACGTACGATTCTCAGCGGGGTCCCTGATCGCAGGAGCGTGTCAGACACAGCGAGATCGCTGGAACGTCATGGATATATCGCTGGAACGTCACAAATCGTGCCATCGTAGCGATCAAAATGCCACTGTGTGACGGTACCCTTAAACAGAATAAAAGTACTTCAAAATTAACAGTCTATCAGTTTCAGATATCGTGACTTGATTGCCCGTTTATCGCTTTCTGACTGCTTGCTGCGGCCGGTGTTGAGTCTTTCGACCTCCCAGCCTGCGACAAATGGTCCTTCTTCTGGTGGCAGCGAGCACCCCAGCTGTGATTCGTTCAGATCGGCATAATCCGGGTTGACCGATGGGAGGTGAAGGGCTATTTTGATCTGATGAGTCTGCCGTTTCTGTCACTTTATGCATTGGCGCCTCAGTGCTCACTTCCCTGGGGGTGGTAGACGGTGAATTTTTGAGGTCTGTGGTGAGACCAGCACTTCTTCTTTATCAAAGTCGAGAACTGTCGAAGCTAGTGCATTGCTGGAGTTCTTGAAACTTCGTCTGCACCAGCTGGTGAAGAGTCTTTAGTCGATGTCGGTGTTCTTGAACCCATGAAGACACCCCCATCCGTGGATAGTCCTCTTCTGGGTCTAACTCCAGCTCGGTGATCTCTCGTCCCTTTCGACCAAACAGCAATGTGTATGGGGTGTATCCATCCATACTGTGCACTCAATTGTTGTACACCCACACTAATTCAGCTACTAACTCAGGCCATCATAGCTTCCAATCTTCCTTTATTGTTCGGAGCATCTGGATCAACATCTGATTAAAGGGTTCACAGGCTCCATTACCCTGAGGATGATAAAGGGTAGTTCTTGAATTCTCAATCCGGTACAACCGATGCAACTCTTCCATCACTCAGCCTTGAAAGCAGGTGTCCTGATCAGAGTGGATCCTCTTCCGGCAACTGTACACCCGGATGAAGTCTCAGCAAATGGCCTGTGCAGCTGATTCAGCAGTCTGGTCTCAGGTCAGAGTCACCAATGCAAACTTTGTGAAATGGACAGTCATCGCCAGACAGTGTTCATACCTGAGATGTGCTGGAACTACAGCTAAGTAGTCAATCATCAAGATCTCCAACGGGGTAGAAGTCACAATGGTCTGTGTCGCGGCCCCCTGTTCAGGAGGTCTGGCTAACTCACAGCTCTGACATATTTGACAGGCCTCCTCTACTGCAGTCCTCAATTGTGGGTGATACCTCAGCTTCTGTAAGAAGTGGAACATGAAAGTGAGCCCCGCTTTCATAAGCTTCCGTAGCTACCACTTGGATCAACGTTTCTGGGAGCACCACTTGCCAAGTGATCCCCAATTCTCGTAGCAGCTGTACCCTTCGGTATAGCAACTGATCTTCCAACTGAAACCTCTCCCATTTTCTCAGAATCTGCAGACCCCTGGGGATAGAGCATCTCTCTCTTGCAGGCTGGAAGTTGCTTCAGGGCCACCCACTGTCTGTTGAAGCTGCGCCCAGTCATCCTGAGGTCGTACCAGCAACTGTTCTCGGGACGCCTCTCTGATCTATCCCTGAGTCACCACGAATGTCCTAGCGAGGTCCCAGAAACCAGGAATCTCTTCTGCCTCCAACTCTTCATCTCAGTCATGTTCAGGAAGCTCATGAGTCACTCTCAAGAGGGCTTCAGCATGCGTGTTTTTGGCCCTGGCCTGGTAAGCGATGGTGTAACGATATTTCACCATGTGGGCAACCCAGCATTGTTCTAAGGCCCCCAATTTTGCATTTTCCAAGTGGGCTAGAGGATTATTATCGGTGCACAAAAGGGCTTCTGACCCTGACAAATATTCTGCAAACTTTTTGGTCATTGCCCACACCAACGCTAGCAGTCCCAACTTGAAGGAGAATTGTCCAGGTTCTGCTCTGAGTCGTGAAGACACCGGCTCGCATAGGCTATCACTTGTTCCTTTCCTCCCTGCATTTGGGATATGAATGCCCCCAGACCATGTAGACTTCCATCAGTGTGAAGGATGAAGGGCTGTGAGAAATACGCATAGGCGAGTATTGGAGCTTCGGTCAAAGCCATTTTCAAGACTCGGAATGCTTCTTCCTGGCTTCTTCCCCATTGAATAGCTTGATTCTTTGAACTCTTTTTAGTAGTTCCAACAGCGGATTAGCGATGCGGGTGAAATTCTTCACAAATATTTGGTAGTACCTGGTAAGCCCCAAGAAGACCCGAATGTCTTTCACCATTGTTGGGGTGGGACACTCTTGCACAGACTCTGCAACTGACTTAACACTTACTCCAGCCTCTGAAGATGTTCTTCAAAGGTGGCCATGTAAACGATGATTATAAGTAAATAAGGCAGCACACTGCAGCGCTAGAACATACAAACTTGAAAAACGAAATTTGAACTGCATTACTGCACTAGAAATATGAAAAATGAGAGATTTTGGCGCATAAAAATGGCCAATTTTATGTGTACCTGGTAGCCCCGTTACGGCATCTCTCTTATACCAGGTCCTAAACTTGCCTTACCTCGCTGAGAATAAACGTCTCCATCTGAATGGGTACATGTGAAAACCTCTTACTAGACTAAAATTCTCTCTCTCTGTGGAGGGGTATTGGACCTGCTGTAATTAAAACACCTGAAGCTAGGAGGCGGAGTGCACAATAAGAAGGCTAAAGAATACATTTCAAAAACCTGACCGGCACATCCAAACATAGACTCAGTGTGAACAGGTGCTGAACCTAGAGTCGCCAACTCGTATATAGTTAAGCAAATAAGGCAGCACACTGCAGCGCTAGAACATACAAACTTGAAAAACGAAATTTGAACTGCATTACTGCACTAGAAATATGAAAAATGAGAGCTTTTAGCGCATAAAAATGGCCAATTTTATGTGTACCTGGTAGCCCCGTTACGGCATCTCTCTTATACCAGGTCCTAAACTTGCCTTACCTCGCTGAGTATAAACGTCTCCATCTGAATGGGTACATGTGAAAACCTCTTACTAGACTAAAATTCTCTCGTTTTTCAAGTTTGTATGTTCTAGCGCTGCAGTGTGCTGCCTTATTTACTTAACTATATACGAGTTGGCGACTCTAGGTTCAGCACCTGTTCACACTGAGTCTATGTTTGGATGTGCCGGTCAGGTTTTTGAAATGTATTCTTTAGCCTTCTGATCGTGCACTCCACCTCCTAGCTTCAGGTGTTTTAATTACAGCAGGTCCAATACCCCTCCACAGAGAGAGAGAATTTTAGTCTAGTAAGAGGTTTTCACATGTACCCATTCAGATGGAGACGTTTATTCTCAACGAGGTAAGGCAAGTTTAGGACCTGGTATAAGAGAGATGCCGTAACGGGGCTACCAGGTACACATAAAATTGGCCATTTTTATGCGCTAAAAGCTCTCATTTTTCATATTTCTAGTGCAGTAATGCAGTTCAAATTTCGTTTTTCAAGTTTGTATGTTCTAGCGCTGCAGTGTGCTGCCTTATTTACTTAACTATATACGAGTTGGCGACTCTAGGTTCAGCACCTGGTCACACTGAGTCTATGTTTGGATGTGCCGGTCAGGTTTTTGAAATGTAAACGATGATGTCATCAAGGTAAATGACTGTTGCTTCAAAATTCAAGTCCCCCAGGCATCTCTCCATCAACCGCTGGAACGTCCCAGGAGTGTTGCTCAGGCCAAAAGGGCATCCTATTAAACTCAAACAGTCCCAAAGGCATTATGAACGTTGTCTTCATGTTCAGCCATGGGCACCTGCCAGTACCCGCTGGCCAGATCCAGAAATAAAAAGTACTTCACCTTTCCCAAGGCAGACAGGGATTCCTTGATTCTAGGCAATGGCTAGGAGTCCCGCACTGTACAAGCTTTCAGTCATCTGTAATTGACACAGAAGTGGGACCCGCCCACGGACTCTGACATTCCCATATGACTCCGCTTTGCAACATATGAGCCAGCATCTCCTTCACCTCATTATACATCTGAGGAGTTATCTGTCAATATCTGGTGCAGCACATCCCGTAGGAATTTCATGGGTGATAGCTTGAGTGTACCTAAAGTCATCTGCATGACATTCAAAGACCACTTGGTGCAGCTTTCACCTGTTATACCTGCTTAGGCAAGAGTCCCATCAATTTGGCCCGCATCTGCTCCAAGATCCGACGACCCTCCCTTATGCTTCCAGATGAGTGTCCTGGTGCCATGATAATGGCTAGGGTCTAGGGATTGCCTAATGTGACTGCCAATTGCATGGCCTCAGGTTGCACCATGTCTTCTGGCATTCACAGGACATGAGCCACTTCACTCTTAGGTGAAAGAGAGAGGCTATCTTCTCCCAGGTTGACTCACTGCACTACAACATTGCCGTCATGGACTGTGGCCAGTGCCGGAGCTATGAGGAGTCCAGGGGGTACCTGATACACCGATGTCGGCTCTATCTGTACTTCCATCCCCTCAAGGGGCATACAGGCTCATACTGGTAACGTGGGAACCATCTGACCAGGTGGTATAATCAGTTTAGCAGCTGTGGGAACCATCACCTTTCCCAGGACTTTCCCTCCACTTGACATTTTATGAGCCTGGGCAGCTCGAATCAGGTGCTGGGATACCTTCCTTTGAGGAGTTTATGGCTCCACCAGTCCAGAAAGGCCTCTTGTGGTTCACTGATCAGGAGGGATCCAATTTCTTTCAGTGTATTCATCCCAAGAGTAACTTCAGGCCCGCTACCAACATCTCCGGCCACCAACATGACCCCTTTTCGGCCTACATCCTTCCCACACACTCGGATCTCCATCATGACAACCCCTTTGCCTGGGATGGGCAACTGGCTGGCTGCCATCAGTCTGATTACCGGGCCCCACTCAGGCCGCGACACTTTCAGAAAATGACACCTAAAATAAGCTTTTGGCATGGTGGTCACTTGTGATCCGGTATCAATTAGGCAATGAACTGCTCGCCCATTCACTTCAGCCCAGACAGTAGGGCTCATAGACAGTAAACTTCCGGGACTCCAGCCTCTCTTCCTTGATGTTTCAGGCTCCGGACTGCGTCGCCTAGCCATGGAGCCTACTAGTGGTAGGGACCGTCCTCATCTCGCACAGTCTTGGGCGTAGTATCCAGTGCTCCCACACTGGAAGCAAGTCAGATTCCATTCTGCACAGGGTTGTCCCGTTTCCTGACAAAGCTCGACAGACAGGCAGGACTCTGAATCACTCCTAGCTCCGGGCATATTTTGAGCTGAAGCGGGGAGTTTTTGAAGGCTGGACCACTCTTCCTACATTGCCCGTATTTCCTCTCGGATTTCCCAGGCCCACTCTGGCTCCTATCATTCATTAATATACTGGCTTACAGACTCTCCTTCCCTCTGGATGCGATGGAACAGTCGCAACCGTAACTCCCCAAAGTTGGTGGGATCTCCATCCATTTCTTCCAAGATCTGCATCACTTTAATTAGAGTATCCCAATCATGGGGGGGCAAAACATGACTGAGCACTGAGCCTCTCAATCCAGGGCCATCACAGCAATCTCAGCTTGCTCAGCAGGGGTCACGGGATGCATCTGAAAGGAGGAAGACCGGGCTGTGTGTGCCTCTGAGCAACACAGACCAGGTGACCTGGGGCAGGGTGTGCATCTAAAGAAAGCATGTGCGGCATCGGACAGTTTTGGTGGGGACAAACAGCACACAGCAGGGTAAGCAGCGTGTTCCGTCCCTTGAGCATCGGCGCTGCGAATTATTGTGCGAACCGGCTCCCGCTGCTACTAGCGGGACCATGAGAGAGCGAGGTGCAATGTGCCCAGTGACTGCCAAAGAGTGAGGTGCTGTGTGCCCTGTGACTGCCAGAGAGCGAGGTGCTGTGCGCTTCGTGACCTCGAATACAGCGCACGTGTAGAGTAAAGAAGGCCTTCCTAGCCAGTTAATATTGATCACCCCACGTTAGACTTGGAGAGTGCTGTGGCCTTGTTTGCTTCAGCCGCCTCAGTTCATGGACTAGGGGCTCAGCGGAAGGTACCGGACACCAACCGCTGCTGCCAGAAGACGGACCATAGTTTCAAGGACCCCATCTGAGGACATCTTCCCGTCTAACCACCCTCTGTAAGATCTTCTGCTGAGGAGGAGCATAAAGGACAAGATAAGTAACTTAACTGGACTGCTATTGTTTTACTACCATTTCTCTTATTTTCCATTCTTTAACAATTTACCTCCCTGCGAGGAGTTAGTACCCTATTCTATTAAATTGTTACATTTGTTTAACCCTTGCTCTACCTTCTGCCTGTCACTGCATCACGCAACCTGCTTACACATCCGCAACATTCTTTTAACCCACTCGGTTCAGTCCCACAGCATTATATTATTTCCTGCGAATTTTGGGAGAATACTAACCCCTTCAATTTTTGCCTTTGCTATGTTTACAAAATGCTAAAACTGACCTGCCATTATAATTCTCCAGGGCATTACCAGACATATACAGGTTATTTTTTATTTAAGTGGTGAAAAAAAATTCAAAGTTTAAAAAAAATAAAATAAAACATGGCACCATTTTTTGAGCTCTAGTGCTGGGTGAGATCTTATTATTTGAACATTGAGCTGATGTTTTTATTGATAAACTTCTCCACAACAGTATCACGGACCTGCCGGTTGTGTTCCTTGGTCTTCATGATGCTCTCTCTGCTTCAAACAGAACCCCGAGACTATCACAGAGCAGGTGCATTTATACGGAGACTTGATTACACACAGGTGGATTATATTTATCACCATTAGCATTTCGGACAACATTGGATCATTCAGAGATCCACAATGAACTTCTGGAGTGGGTTTGCTGCACTGAAAGTGAAGGGGCTGAATAATATTGCACGCCCCACTTTTCAGTTTAGGAATTTCTACAAAAATTTAAAATAACCAATAAATTTCTTTCAACTGCACAATTGTGTTCCACTTGTTGTTGATTCTTCACCAAAAATTTACTTTTGGTATCTTTATGTTAGAAGCATGATAAGTGGGAAAAGGTTGAAAAGTTCCAAGGGGCCGAATACTTTCGCAAGGCACAGTATATATATATTACACAGTAATATATTTTTTCTAATCATTACCTGAATTTTTTAAAGCACATACACCTGGTTTTATGGGTCTCACTCCATTTCCTCTAGCTGTGAAAGGAACCATTTGTGATTATAACAGCACATTTAGCACTAAGAGATTGATAGGGCCATAATTTCATCATAACCTTTGTGCCATGGCATTAAATATCAGACAGGCTTAGGTGAAGGCATTTCATTCTGCTGATATGCACTATTCTGACAGCTTAAATCTTCTATATGAAACCCAACTACAGATAGAATGACACAAGTTCTGAGACATTTGAGGCATGGAATGCTAATATTTGAGCTTGTATTTGGTACAATTCCTATGTTTGGGAATTATAGCCATACCTTCATTTCCTTTCCAGATTGCAGGAAATGTATCACAAAACTAATGGATTAATGCTAATTTTACTGCAGTAATGTGTACTGGAATTTTCTGTCTTTTCTGTTTCAATGAATTTTTCCATTAATGTAAGCAACGATTTGATATTAGGACTTTCACGAATCCACACAATGACAGTGGCCACAATTATGCTTCATGGCTACTTTACAGTGTGAAACCTAACTAGCCATATGCTGAGGTTATAAACTGGTAAGTACCATACAGTATATTAGTATTTCATGTTTGCAAAAAATGTCAGCCCGATCTGCTTCCATAACGATTGTTATTTTTAGGCTACATTCACACCTCTTGTGACATGTCCAAGTGCTGTTGTTCTTTTTCTCAGAAGGAACACAGACTCCTACAGTTTCATTGATACATGCACAAGTCCATTTTAAATGTTAAAACAAGTGATCAATGTGTCCTGTCGGTGAGACTCAGAGCATGTGCTATTCTCATCTGTTTTGCAGATCACACTGGGCCATTGAAGTCCATAGGGATCCCTATAATACGGATAGACATACTTCATCCATTTTTGACTGGTCCATTGTTAAGAGCCAATAAATAAATAACATTTCCAACAGTCTACCTTCATCAGGTTAAAAAAAAAAGGATGAGAACAAAATGGCTGCAACAAAGATGCACAATATAGTCAAAAGGGTGACCCAAAAAATAAAAGAGTCAGTTTTACACAGATGTAATAATAGCACGGAATGTGTGAATATAGCCTTATAAGAGGCACAGCTAGGCGTTCAGCTAAGGGGGGTGAAGATGAAATATCTGAGTTGGCCCCTAACCGGTAAGCCTGATTATTGTAAGCAGCCAAACTATGGGTAGAGGGAATCCTCATCAGATGCCCTGGCTATTACTGAAAATAGCAATACAAAGAAGAACACTGATATTACTGTCATATGGTGACCATATAGTGGTAGAACAAATGAAAGATCACAGTCACAGTACAGTTTCAGGGGGTGACTTTAAGTTGACGATGTTTATGGTTGCGTCGTTCACTTTTCCTGTCTTTTCCATTTGGACCAGACCAACATGACAACTTCTTCCAGCCAGGACTCGTCTTCAGAGACGACAAAAAAGACACATTGGATTGCTCATATTTCCAGCAACCTCCCCTTCTATTTCCAACCTGCACAAACAACTCAACCCAATGCTAAGCCACTGCTGCCATATGTGTCCCTGTTACTGCACCTGCTGTTTGGCACAATAGCAGTGCTCCTCTTAGTTCCCCATATAATAATGCACACCTCTGTACCCCCACCTAATAATGCCCACCCCTGTTCCCCACCTAATAATGCCCACTGCTGTTCCCCACCTAATAATGCTCATAACCTTACAAAGTGACCTTTATAAAGTAAAATGCCTCCTTTGTGCCCTCTACATGGTAAAATTGCACATTAAAAAATATTAATGCCCGGTATAAGTGCCCTAGAAAACAGTGACGACATTTTGTCCCTAGAAATTAATTATGCCCAATGCGTACCTTTGTCGGTTACAATAAGGCTAGGTTCACATTGCGTCAAGGACATGGCGTTAAACGGATCCGTTAAATGCATGTACAGAAAAGGAGCCAAATTAATGTAAAAATCGTCGTCACGGTAACGCTTGCGTTAACGCATGTGATCGCGTTTTTCTCATTTGGATGTCCGTTAGCGAAGTATCCGTTTGTCTGCGTTTGTCACTGAAAAAACCGCAGACACGCTGCTGCTGCTGCTTACATCAGTATCCGACATCTGCGTGCAACAAAGCAATACTTTTTTTAGTACACACACATCCGACGGACAATACAGACTCCCATGATGTATACAGAGATATATTGTACTTACATTTCCTGTGATCTCTTGCAAGACTCTGTCACGTGCAGTAGGCCTCAGGAGAAATGTGTGGGTGGGATAGTCCTCCTTTAATGGCCGAAATCAGATTTCCTGTCACATGACCACATGGACCACCCTCAAACGCTAATAAAACGTGTGGTTCTATTTGGAAATTTTTTATGATTTGCGTCTGGCTGCGTTTGCCATAGCCTTCTATGGCAGAATGAACGCTTCAGTTAGTATTGCGTTAGCTTGGCCGGACCCGAAAATGCTGCAAGCCGTGTTCCAAGGTCCGTCAGAAAAAAACGTTATGTGACAAACGCATGCCAATTTTGGCATGCGTCACGATGTGTCAGACAATGCAAGTCTATGGGCGCGTTATTATATGCGCTATATTGCATTTTCAGTACTTAAAAACGTGTCCGTTAGACAGACTCACCTAGCGCAATGTGAACCTAGCCTAACCTTTGTGCTCGTGTAACACATATGGCAAACTCTGACCGGTTAACCAAATCTGGCCTGCAGTGTGGTTTTATTTTGCCCATGATGGCAGCACCACACCTGCATTATATTATATAGAGGACAATGTGGGGCCCATTATACTGTAAGAAGGACAATGTGGAACCCACTGTACTATATGGAGGACTATGTGGGGCCCATTATATTGTACAGAGGACTATGTTGGGCCATTATACTGTATGGAGGACTCTGTGGGGTTCATTATGTTGTGTGGAGAGACCATACTTTGCTGGGGGAGTACAGTAGGGTCATCATACCGTGCATGTGGATGGTACTGTGGAGGAATTCACTGTAGGGGTATCATTCTGTGTTTGGTGGCAGTTTTGTTGGCATCATGCTTTATCTGTATTATTTATGAATTGAAGGTTTTTATTATTTGTTATCTAATATATAAAGCTGAATGTGTATGTATGTGTGTGTATGTATATATGTATGTATGTGTGTATGTCCAGGATTGGCATCTGCACCGTCGCAGCTACAGACACAAAATTTTGCACAACGCGTTTCAACGGTTAAACCGTCTTCATCAGGTGGAAGTGATGAAGACAGTTTAACCGTTGAAACGCGTTGTGGTTCAACACTAAAATCCTTGTTTTTTGGTCTCATTTCCAGCGCTCCTAGGACCGTTATTACTATTCTTTACTGCATTTTGTATCCTCCTTGAAGGTTAACGGCTGGAGCTGCGGTGGACCTTTTGCTTTCAATTTTAACTGTGACCTTCACAGCGCTCCCTAGTGACCGCTTTCTTTTCCCTTGAATTTCACAAAATTTTGCACAGTCACACGTCTGGACCCCGAGAGCGTCATAGGCTATGTTGTGAGGTGAAATTTTAACCCCGCTCATTCCAATTCACCAAACAATTTTGCCCCTATCTACATGATGGGGAAAAAGTTAAAGGAAAAGTGTTGGAGGCAAATTGACAGCTGCCAGATGTGAACAAGGGGGACTTAAAGAATGAGAGCGATGGCGCCAAAGAGTATATACCGTGCAGTTGCTAAGGTGGGACCCCGACATGGGATACTCACCACACCCAGGGATATGAACACACACACAAAATGCACCACACACTACCACGTGCTTGAACACATATACCACCCTCAACACACATTTCACCACACATACACCAACCTTGCCACATAAAAGTCGAAACACAAAAGTCGCCACTCAAAACTCGCCACGCGCAAAATTCGCCACATGCAAAACTCCCCACATGCAAAACTAGGCTCACGCAAAACTCGCCACACGTGCAAAACTCATCTCATCGAAAACTCGCCACACGCAAAACTTGCACTCTCAAAAATTACCACATGCACAAAAGTTGCAACACATGCAAAAGTTGCCTCACACAAAACTTAAAACGCACCACACATAAAACTCGCCATGCGCAAAACTTGCTGCACACAACTTGCTACACAAACCTGTCGCATGCAACTCGACACACAAAAAGTTGCTACACGTATGTCGCCACACAAAACTCATCTCACAAAAGTCACTACATGCATGTCGCCACATGCAACTCAACACACACAAGTTGACACATGAAACTCGCCCTACAACACACATAAGTCTGGTATTATCCTTCAAAAATAAAAATATGATTAACAAGCAGACAAACTACAAGAGCAACAAATGTACCATATAGGAAATACGGCAGCTGTCAGTGACATGACCTGTCTATTATGTGCATATGTGAGCTAATATATACTGCCGGGGAGAGGGCTTCCTGTTGGCTGGGGATTTATAAGGCTGCCAATAGCAACCAATCACAGCTCAGCTTCTATTTTGCTACAGTTAATTAATCTGAGCTCTGATTGGTTAATATAGGCAACAAAGGACATTCTCAGTATAACAAAGCATGTGTGAGGTAATAGCATGTCAGTTAGGGTGTGTTGGTGGAAAGGCTGATGTCAGTCACATGTGAGAGGACATAGAAACTGCCAGTTACAGATTATTTTTACCACAGTAATGCCTCATAAGAAAAGGAATTCCATGGCACGAATGTCAGCTGATGCGAAAAGAAAAGCTGCTTTACGGGCCAATGAAAAATGTGAAGGCCGAGAAACGAGGTTGACACACATGAGAACAGCAGCTGCTTCCTCAAGAGACAATGAACTTTCTGAGGAGAGAGAAGTGAGGCTTGCAGGCATGAAAACAAGAGTTGCTTCCTAAAGAGCCAATGAAATTTCTGAGGAGAGGGAAGTGAGGCTTGCAGACATGAACACAAGAGCTGCTTCCTCAAGGGCCAATGAACTTTCTGAGGAGAGGGAAGCGAGGCTTGCAGACATGAAAACAAGAGCTGCATCCTCAAGAGCCAATGAACTTTCTGGGGAGAGGGAAGTGAGGCTTGCAGACATGAACACAAGAGCTGCTTCCTGAAGGGCCAATGAACTTTCTGAGGAGAAGGAAGCAAGGCTTGCAGGCATGAAAACAAGAGCTGCTTCCTCAAGAGCCAATGAACTTTCTGAGGAGAGGGAAGTGAGGCTTGCAGACAAGAGAACAAGAACTGCTTCCTCAAGAGCCAATGAGCTTTCTCAGGAGAGGGAAGTGAGGCTTGCAGATAAGAGAAGAGCTGCTTCCTCAAGGTCCGATGAGTCATCTGCTTCTATTAGTTTAGTTTTTAACTTTTAATAATTACATTTCTATCTATTTGTTTTGTGGTTGTGTGCAGAATAAATTTTTGTTAACACAGTCTATTTTGCTAACAGCAGTTATTAACACGGCGAAGCCGGGTAGTACAAAGTTCCCCATGTACAACTCCACTATACTCAGTATAATTGACCCACAACTCCCCTATACACAGTTTAATGAGTCCACAACTCCCCTACGCACAGTATGATATCCCCCACAGCTCCCCTATACACATGTTATCACTGCTTCATTAAAACACAGTATGATGGTCCCAACAATAATGGCTCAGACAATAACTCTTACACTGTAAAATGACTCCCACGCTGTATAATGGCCACACCTTAGCTCCAACACTGTATAATGGCCCCACATTATCTCCCATGCTGCATAATGGCCCTCATTATAGCTCCCACACTTTATAAGGGCCCCCATATTATCTCAAACTCTTTATAATGGCCCCACATTATCTCCCATGATGTATAATGGTCCCAACATTAGGTCCCATCCTGTGTAATGACCCCACATTAGCTCCCTCATTGTATAATGGCCCACATATTATCTTCCACATGGTATAATGGCCCCGATATTAGCTCCAACTGTCTAGCATGGCTCCCATGCTGCTTGGTGGTCCCTACAATGATGAGGGGCCCTCACAATCACAATAGCGCCTATAATGTAAATGTATGAGGGTACCCATACTTTATGATGCACCCACAGTTACACTAAAATTTTTGATCAAATTTAAAAAAATATACTCATCTAGTTCATGACAGCAAAGCATGGGAGGACTAGTTTGTCACAGTGCCAGCGCACACATAGGACGTGGCAAATAAAGCTGCACTGTGTAATGCTATAGCATCCAAACATGAAATATATGAAATTAGAATTGCATTACTTCACTTAAATTTTTTTTTAAATGAAGATACTTTCTGTGACGCTGAGTCACTTCTCACGTACAAGCCGTGAGTCGGGATATTCTAGGAGTCTGTGATCAAAAGTCAGGAGGGTATGTCATGAAAAGAAGGAAAAGACAAAAGTGTAGTCAGGTTACAGTCCAAGGTAATAATACCAGGAGGATAGCGGATCAGAGCAAAATGATTAAACCGACGAATGGTTGGAACAAGGTTCAAGATATGGCAGCGATAGATTAATGAGCAAAATACGAGGCGCATAGTAACAACCATACTTAGCTGAAGCTATGGCTGACAACTATCTGGGACTGCCAGCTCAGTTAAATGGCTGAACAATTATGGAAATTCAGAGCACCCAATGATAGCTCATCAATTTCCAGTCTCAGACCGGACAGCCGAGCTGTCAATCAAAGCACAGATATCTCAGAATGCCCCTGTGCCAGACTAGACAACTGAGCTGTCAATCACTGCACAGACAGCTCAGCACTGAGGGGTGGAATCAATACAGTATCCCTCTTCTATGGGACCAACAGACCCCTAGGTTTCCCAGGACACTTCAGATGAAAGGCTCTGGCTAACCACTCAGTTTTCACATCTCGAGCTGGGACCCAGGATCTCTCCTCAGGTCCGTATCTCTTTCAGTGAATGCGTTACTGGGGGGAATTTTGGACATTACGAGAGTCCACAATTCTATGTGCCTCATATTTTAAATTGCTTATAACAGCATCTGGAGGAGGCGAAGACAAAGGTGAAACAACTGCCGGGACAAACTCTTTCAACAGAGATTTACGGTAGACATTAGTGATGCAGAAAGATGGATACAGCTTCAACCTAATGGCCATCGGATTGACCACTTCCACACTATCATGGGGACCAATGAACTTTGGACCCAACTTCCCAGATGTTACCTTAAGTTTGATGTTTTTGGATGACAGCAAAACCATATTCCCAACCTTAAAACATGACTCACTGAACATCTTCTATCAGCCATCCATTTTAGGCAAATCTGAGTGGTCCCAATATTCTTTTGAACCTCCCTCCAGACATCCTCAAGTCTTTGCACAGAGACCTCTACCATAGGAAATCTCAGCAAATAAATACAGATTGTTAATTTACTGACGGCGTATACGTTCTGGACACCTAGCTCGCACCCTTCTACTGGTAAGGATTATGGTCTTACTAATTTTTTATGACTATACTCCTGCACACATAGTCTGTATGGGAGTCTATGGGAACAGTGGGTGTTGCAGCTTAGGTCCAGCAGTTAGTTATTTCCTATACACTCTTTATTTATTCCATTTATTTGGGTTGTCTAAATAGGAGCATGGGACTATAAGATTTACTACTGCTGATGTATCCAGGTTGCTTTGCATATGCACGATACACATGTGGCAGTAGTGTTTTGTGTTATCACTCCCCTTCACCTATGTCTATGTTATTATTAATAAAATTTGGCAATTTTTGAACATTATTGACCTTAGTATCATCTTTTCTTGCATGGGTATGACCTTGTAGATGAGGGCCAGAAAGAGCATGTTCTCCAGTGGATGGAAAGCATGGTATCCCATGTAACCTTACAATGTGAGAAGTAAACAATCTGGAGAGTCTTTGGGTTAGGTAATACTGACAAAGGAACAAAATGTGCTTCTTTGCTGAATCGATCAACTACCACCCAAATAGTAGTTTTCCCGCAAGACAAAGGCAAATCCGTTATGAAATCCATGGACAGATGAGTCCATGGTCTTTCTGGAATTGGCAATGGAGCCAATTCCCCAGCCATCTGGCTATGACTGACTGCAGCAGGTGCACAGACTCCACTAGCTGATGCAAGATGTTTAGTATCATTTTGCAAGGATGGCCACCAAAAGAAGTTCAACAATGGCTTTCCGTGTAGCTGTTACCCCAAGATGACCACTCTAGACAGAATCATGAAACTCCTGTAACCAACACAATCTTAGGTATAGAGGCACAAATAATTTGGATCCTGGAGTAGAAGCCAATATCTGTATTTTACTAATCTCCTCTCCCAACTTTGAGGTTACCATAAAAACCACAATACCCTGAAGAATAATGCAGGATGGAAGTTCAGGAGGAGAAACTGATAAGAGAATGCGTGATTTCGCATCGGATTTCACATTCTTAGACCCGGCCTGAATATGATAGAGAAATTAAACCAAAAGAAAAACAAGGACCATGTGACTTGTCTGGGGTTAATCATTTAGCTGATTCTGTATAAGCTAAATTCTTGTGATCAGTGACCACAGAAACTTGATGAACCACCCTTCTAAAAATGATTCCATTTCTCAAAGGCTAATTTAACAGCAAGTAACTCACGATTCCCAATATCATTGTAAGACTGCTGCTCATGCATGGTGATCCCTTTCCCCTCCATGCAGGCATGCTGGCATACTAACCGCCCCAGTCCCTCAGCGTTCTCCTGCTTCCTTTTCTGTGTGGGCAGCGCAGTCCGGCTGCGCACCTAGTGAGCTCGTGTCCATGCTTCTTCATTCTTAAAAGGGCAGTGTACGTATTATGCTAAATGCTCTCTGCTTGTTGCTGAGAGGCATTTAGCATAAGTAGTACACCTGCAAGTCAATAGATACCGGTGTCTGAACCTCTTCCCCTGGTCCTGCAGCGGCATGTTTCTAAATCTTGTCCCCTGGTCCTGGAGTGACCAGTGCCTGAACCTTGTCCCTTGGTTCTGGGTGGGCACAAAAAAAACATATTTCTCTAATTTCGCAACAAGGAGTTCTCGCGCTTAACCTTTGTAATACCACATAGACATGTTCCTGGTGAGAGTCCAAATTGAGAAAATTAGAATATCATTCAAGTAAATCACAACAAATCTTGCAATGCAATCAGAGAAAAGATCATTCATAAAATTTTGAAAAACAGCAGATGCATTGGATAATCCAAATGGCATAACAAGATTTTAAAATAGCTCCTCAGACCTTAAGAACACTGTTTTCCACTCATCACCCTTCTAGATGTGTATCAAATTGTAAGCTCCTCTAAGTTCAAGTTTACAAAATCACTTAGCTCCCAGAAGCTGGTTTGGTCGGGGATGACTAAATGAGGGTAAATATTTTTAACCATGATTTTGTTTAGTCCTTGGAAATCGAGACAGGGACAGTGTCACGATGTGACTATCCTGGTGTGACACGACCTGGCGGGTGGTCGGTCTCTAAACGGTGAAGCACACAAGGGTACACCGGGGACACTTTAACAATGGTGGGCTCTGTCGGTAGGGAATGGGGAATGGGCACCTCCTGCACTCACCTGAGGCTGTGCCCTGATCTTGCTACAGTCCCTATACGGGTTCTCTCAACCCATCGCTGACCAGGATACCTAGTCCCTCACTTGCCCTGCACCTATCCCTAAGTAGGGAACTGGCAAGTGAGAGCACTGGTCCCACCGCTGCACTAATACAACACAAGGAAAGTTACACAACAAAGGGACAAAGAAACAATAACACCACACTTAGCTTTCTCTGCTGCAATGCACCGCACAGTAGAGCAAGGCACCTGGAATGAGTATTCAGCTGTTGAACCACAGCACACAGCAAGCTCCTATTCCAGCAAGGTTGGTATCCAAAGGACCTGTATAACCAACAGACAGCTGATGCACCAGGTGACCTTTTAAAGGAAGGTGGGAGTGGTCACCACCCACAACAGCAGAAGAAGCTGCAATGCAATTACACCAGCGGCCACCTGGGGAAAAACTGCATTAACCCCCAATGACCTGAAAGGAAAAAAGGTTTTAATCTGAAGGAAACCAGATCTGCCACAGATCCAAACATGGATCGTGACACAGAGGCCGCTGTTATGATAAGGCAATTCAGTACCACAATGGACATGGAGGTCAGAGCACATACAGTGATCTGACAATAACCCAAAAACATAGAACGAGCTCTGAGACGTGGGAACTCTGCAGACCGCAATCCCTAATCCTCTCCAACAACACTAGAGGCAGCCGTGGATTGCGCCTAACGCTCCCTATGCAACTCGGCACAGCCTGAGAAACTAGCTAGCCTGAAGATAGAAAATAAGCCTACCTTGCCTCAGAGAAATACCCCAAAGGAAAAGGCAGCCCCCACATATAATGACTGTGAGTTAAGATGAAAAGACAAACGTAGAGATGAAATAGATTTAGCAAAGTGAGGCCCGACTTTCTGAACAGAGCGAGGATAGGAAAGGTAACTTTGCGGTCAACACAAAACCCTACAAAAACCACGCAAAGGAGGCAAAAAGACCCTCCGTACCGAACTAACGGCACGGAGGTACACCCTCTGCGTCCCAGAGCTTCCAGCAAACAAATAGACAAGCTGGACAGAAAAAACAGCAAACAAAATAGCAAAGTAGAACTTAGCTAAGCAGAGCAGCAGGCCATAGGAACGATCCAGGAGGAAACAGGTCCAATACTAGAACATTGACTGGAAGCCAGGATCAAAGCACTAGGTGGGGTTAAATAGAGCAGCACCTAACGACTTCACCACATCACCTGAGGAAGGAAACTCAGAAGCCGCAGTACCACTCTCCTCCACCAACGGAAGCTCACAGAGAGAATCAGCCGAAGTACCACTTGTGACCACAGGAGGGAGCTCTGCCACAGAATTCACAACAGTACCCCCCCTTGAGGAGGGGTCACCGAACCCTCACCAGAGCCCCCAGGACGACCAGGATGAGCCATATGAAAGGCACGAACAAGATCGGGAGCATGGACATCAGAAGCAAAGACCCAGGAATTATCTTCCTGAGCATAACCCTTCCACTTAACCAGATACTGGAGCTTCCGTCTCGAAACACGAGAATCCAAAATCTTCTCCACAACATACTCCAACTCCCCCTCCACCAAAACCGGGGCAGGAGGATCAACAAATGGAACCATAGGTGCCACGTATCTCCGCAACAATGACCTATGGAATACGTTATGTATGGAAAAAGAATCTGGAAGGGTCAGACGAAAAGACACAGGATTAAGAACCTCAGAAATCCTATACGGACCAATGAAACGAGGTTTAAACTTAGGAGAGGAAACCTTCATAGGAATATGACGAGAAGATAACCAAACCAAATCCCCAACACGAAGTCGGGGACCCACACAGCGTCTGCGATTAGCGAAACGTTGAGCCCTCTCCTGGGACAAGGTCAAATTGTCCACTACATGAGTCCAAATCTGCTGCAACCTGTCCACCACAGTATCCACACCAGGACAGTCCGAAGACTCAACCTGCCCTGAAGAGAAACGAGGATGGAACCCAGAGTTGCAGAAAAATGGCGAAACCAAGGTAGCTGAGCTGGCCCGATTATTAAGGGCGAACTCAGCCAAAGGCAAAAAGGACACCCAGTCATCCTGATCAGCAGAAACAAAGCATCTCAGATATGTTTCCAAGGTCTGATTGGTTCGTTCGGTCTGGCCATTAGTCTGAGGATGGAAAGCCGAGGAAAAAGACAAGTCAATGCCCATCCTACCACAAAAAGCTCGCCAAAACCTCGAAACAAACTGGGAACCTCTGTCAGAAACGATATTCTCTGGAATGCCATGCAAACGAACCACATGCTGGAAGAACAATGGCACCAAATCAGAGGAGGAAGGTAATTTAGACAAGGGTACCAAATGGACCATCTTAGAGAAGCGATCACAGACCACCCAAATAACTGACATCTTTTGAGAGACGGGAAGATCTGAAATAAAATCCATAGAGATATGTGTCCAAGGCCTCTTCGGGACCGGCAAGGGCAAAAGCAACCCACTGGCACGAGAACAGCAGGGCTTAGCCCGAGCACAAATCCCACAGGACTGCACAAAAGAACGCACATCCCGCGACAGAGATGGCCACCAAAAGGATCTAGCCACTAACTCTCTGGTACCAAAGATTCCAGGATGACCAGCCAACACCGAACAATGAACCTCAGAGATAACTTTATTCGTCCACCTATCAGGGACAAACAGTTTCTCCGCTGGACAACAATCAGGTTTATTAGCCTGAAGTTTTTGCAGTACCCGCCGCAAATCAGGGGAGATGGCAGATACAATTACTCCTTCCTTGAGGATACCCGCCGGCTCAGACAAACCCGGAGAGTCGGGCACAAAACTCCTAGACAGAGCATCCGCCTTCACATTTTTAGAGCCCGGAAGGTACGAAATCACAAAGTCAAAACGGGCAAAAAACAGCGACCAACGAGCCTGTCTAGGATTCAACCGCTTGGCAGACTCGAGATAAGTCAAGTTCTTATGATCAGTCAATACCACCACGCGATGCTTAGCTCCTTCAAGCCAATGACGCCACTCCTCGAATGCCCACTTCATGGCCAGCAAGTCTCGATTGTCCACATCATAATTTCGCTCAGCAGGCGAAAACTTCCTGGAAAAGAAGGCGCATGGTTTCATCACCGAGCAATCAGAACTTCTCTGCGACAAAACAGCCCCTGCTCCAATCTCAGAAGCATCAACCTCGACCTGGAATGGAAGCGAAACATCTGGTTGACACAACACAGGGGCAGAAGAAAAACGACGCTTCAACTCTTGAAAAGCTTCCACAGCAGCAGAAGACCAATTGACCACATCAGCACCCTTCTTGGTCAAATCGGTCAATGGTTTAGCAATACTAGAAAAATTGCAGATGAAGCGACGATAAAAATTAGCAAAGCCCAGGAACTTTTGCAGACTTTTCAGAGATGTCGGCTGAGTCCAATCATGGATGGCTTGGACCTTAACAGGGTCCATCTCGATAGTAGAAGGGGAAAAGATGAACCCCAAAAATGAAACCTTCTGCACACCAAAGAGACACTTTGATCCCTTCACAAACAAAGAATTAGCACGCAGGACCTGAAAAACCGTTCTGACCTGCTTCACATGAGACTCCCAATCATCCGAGAAGATCAAAATGTCATCCAAGTACACAATCAGGAATTTATCCAGGTACTCTCGGAAGATGTCATGCATAAAGGACTGAAACACTGATGGAGCATTGGCAAGTCCGAATGGCATTACTAGATACTCAAAATGACCCTCGGGCATATTAAATGCAGTTTTTCATTCATCGCCTCGCTTAATTTGCACAAGATTATACGCACCACGAAGATCTATCTTGGTGAACCAACTAGCCCCCTTAATCCGAGCAAACAAATCAGATAACAACGGCAAGGGGTACTGAAATTTAACCGTGATCTTATTTAGAAGGCGGTAATCTATACAAGGTCTCAGCGAACCATCCTTCTTGGCTACAAAAAAGAACCCTGCTCCTAATGGCGACGATGACGGGCGAATATGCCCCTTCTCCAAGGACTCCTTCACATAACTCCGCATAGCGGCGTGCTCAGGCACAGATAAATTAAACAGTCGACCTTTTGGGAATTTACTACCAGGAATCAAATCGATAGCACAATCACAATCCCTATGCGGAGGTAGGGTATCGGACTTGGGCTCATCAAATACATCCTGGTAATCAGACAAGAACTCTGGAACCTCAGAAGAGGTGGATGACGAAATTGACAGAAATGGAACATCACCATGTACCCCCCGACAACCCGAGCTGGACACCGACATGGATTTCCAATCTAATACTGGATTATGGACCTGTAGCCATGGCAACCCCAACACGACCACATCATGCAGATTATGCAACACCAGAAAGCGAATAACCTCCTGATGTGCAGGAGCCATGCACATGGTCAGCTGGGTCCAGTACTGAGGCTTATTCTTGGCCAAAGGCGTAGCATCAATTCCTCTCAATGGAATAGGACACTGCAAGGGCTCCAAGAAAAACCCACAACACTTAGCATACTCCAAGTCCATCAATTTCAGGGCAGCGCCTGAATCCACAAATGCCATGACAGAATACAATGACAAAGAGCAGATCAAGGTAACGGACAGAAGAAATTTTGACTGTACCGTACCAATGGTGGCAGACCTAGCGAACCGCTTAGTGCGCTTAGGACAATCAGAGATAGCATGAGTGGAATCACCACAGTAGAAACACAGCCCATTCAGACGTCTGTGTTCTTGCCGTTCAACTCTGGTAAAAGTCCTATCGCACTGCATAGGCTCAGGTTTAAGCTCAGGTAATACCGCCAAATGGTGCACAGATTTACGCTCACGCAAGCGTCGACCGATCTGAATGGCCAAAGACATAGACTCATTCAGACCAGCAGGCATAGGAAATCCCACCATGACATCCTTAAGGGCCTCAGAGAGACCCTTTCTGAAAATAGCTGCGAGCGCACCTTCATTCCATTGAGTGAGTACGGACCACTTTCTAAATTTCTGACAATATACCTCTATCTCATCCTGACCCTGACAAAGAGCCAACAAATTTTTTTCTGCCTGATCCACTGAATTAGGTTCATCGTACAGCAATCCGAGCCCCAGGAAAAACGCATCGATATTATTTAATGCAGGATCTCCTGACGCAAGAGAAAATGCCCAGTCCTGAGGGTCGCCACGTAAAAAAGAAATAATGATCCTAACTTGTTGAACTGGGTCACCGGAGGAGTGAGGTTTCAAAGCCAGAAATAGTTTACAATTATTTTTGAAACTCAGAAATTCAGTTCTATCTCCAAAAAACAAATCAGGAATAGGAATTCTCGGTTCTAACATAGAATTCTGAACCACAAAGTCTTGAATATTTTGTACTCTTGCCGTGAGCTGATCCACACTTGAAGACAGACCTTTAATGTCCATTGCTACACTTGTGTCCTGATCCACCCAAATGTCTAGGGGAAAAAAAAGGCAAAACACAGTGCAGAGAAAAAAAAATGGTCTCAGAACTTCTTTTTTCCCTCTATTGAGAATCATTAGTATTTTCGTCTTCCAGTACTGTTATGATAAGGCAATTCAGTACCACAATGGACATGGAGGTCAGAGCACATACAGTGATCTGACAATAACCCAAAAACATAGAACGAGCTCTGAGACGTGGGAACTCTGCAGACCGCAATCCCTAATCCTCTCCAACAACACTAGAGGCAGCCGTGGATTGCGCCTAACGCTCCCTATGCAACTCGGCACAGCCTGAGAAACTAGCTAGCCTGAAGATAGAAAATAAGCCTACCTTGCCTCAGAGAAATACCCCAAAGGAAAAGGCAGCCCCCACATATAATGACTGTGAGTTAAGATGAAAAGACAAACGTAGAGATGAAATAGATTTAGCAAAGTGAGGCCCGACTTTCTGAACAGAGCGAGGATAGGAAAGGTAACTT
This sequence comes from Ranitomeya imitator, assembly GCF_032444005.1. NCBI lineage: Eukaryota > Metazoa > Chordata > Amphibia > Anura > Dendrobatidae > Ranitomeya > Ranitomeya imitator. Next base: position 60,321,369 of record NC_091285.1, read on the forward strand.
TGCGGTCAACACAAAACCCTACAAAAACCACGCAAAGGAGGCAAAAAGACCCTCCGTACCGAACTAACGGCACGGAGGTACACCCTCTGCGTCCCAGAGCTTCCAGCAAACAAATAGACAAGCTGGACAGAAAAAACAGCAAACAAAATAGCAAAGTAGAACTTAGCTAAGCAGAGCAGCAGGCCACAGGAACGATCCAGGAGGAAACAGGTCCAATACTAGAACATTGACTGGAAGCCAGGATCAAAGCACTAGGTGGGGTTAAATAGAGCAGCACCTAACGACTTCACCACATCACCTGAGGAAGGAAACTCAGAAGCCGCAGTACCACTCTCCTCCACCAACGGAAGCTCACAGAGAGAATCAGCCGAAGTACCACTTGTGACCACAGGAGGGAGCTCTGCCACAGAATTCACAACAGGCCGCCACCTTTTTTTTTTTACAAAGAAAAATCTGGCAGCTACAGGGGAGGAGGAAGGATGGCTATGACCCTTCCAATAACTTTCTCTAACATTCTTTCATGAAGGGCCGTTCAGGCCCAGATAAATTGTAAAGGTGAGCTTTAGGTAATTTGGCATTAGCAACAAGATTAATAGCACAATCATAAGGATGATATAAAAGTAGTATTGCAACCTCTTTTTCCAAGAACATATCTTTGAAGTCCTTCAGGTACCCAGACAGACCCTTCAGACTAGCAGAGCATATTTGTACAGACTTTAGACATATCTTGAAACACTTGGACTTCCATTTAACAATTTCCTTCTGAAACCAATCAATAATAGGATTGACAATATGCAACCATGGAAGCACCAGGACCAACCAAGCAAGTAAATTATCCAAAACAAAACAGGAGATGGGTTCAGAGTGGAGTGTGAAATCAACCATTACCCTCTTGATGAGATTCTGGGCTAACTGTCCCTAGTCCTAAATTTATCACCATTCCTGAATCAATAAAGTTAGCAGCTGACTCGCAGTCAATGTACCCCAATTCTGATAACACCTGGTGCTTGAAGGATAACACTGTATTCATCAGTACTTTATCAGAGGAAGGAAAAGGTACCTTAGAATCTGGATGACCTCCTCAGCTGTCACCCAGACTCAGACATTTTCTCTACGATTTGCATACCTGTGGACAAGATGGGCAATTCTTGAGAAAATGTTCAGAGAGAACGCAGTGCAGATAGAATCAAAGATCTCTTCTAGATTTTCTCTCCATAACAAAAAGACTGGCAGCTGTAACCTCCGTTGGCTCCACCTCTGGTAAATCATCCTGCTCTTGGGAAGTATAATAGGCAGTCTGCTGTTCACCATATCTCTCACAGATTCTGCAATCCAGTCAAATGGCCTGGGTCATGGCCTCTGCCAGAGAACAAAGGGTGTGATGAAGGACCAGAGTGTCCTTAAGAGTTTCAAAAAGACCTTTGTGGAATTGGCACCTAAGAGCTTCATCGTTGCACAAAACTTCAGTGGACCACAGCCGAAATTCAGTACAGTAGTCTTTAGCAGTGGGGCAACCCTGTGCCAGGTTCGTGATCTTTGCTTTGGAAACCTGAATCCTGTCTAGTTTGTCATATATGAGGCCCAAAACATCAAAAAAGCATCCACAGAAGACCGTTCTGGGACTTGTGGGGATAAGGAAAATGTCCATGTCTGAGAACCCCTTTGCAGCATAGACACGATTATTCCCACCCGTTGAAACTCATCCCCTGATGACCATGGATGCAGAGCAAAAAGTAACATACTTTTCCCTGAAAACCCTAAACAGTTTTTTCTCTCCTGAAAATTTATCATGGAGGGCCATTACACCTTCAAGAGAAGCTGTACATCAGAGGTTAATAATGGCACAGTCACTGCCAGCAGTGGATGCTTATCGGGAGTCTTCATCAAACTAATCATCTGACCCTGCAGCTGATATTGTAATGATTCCGGACTCTGGCATTGCTCAATCAGATTTTGCATCATCAGCATCAAATTCACCACCTGGTCACAGAGTGTGTGAACAGGCTCCATACTGGCTAAAAAGAAAAACGTATCAATCAGTCAGTTACTTCTCACAAGCCGCAAGTCTAGGTATTCGAGGGGTCCGAGGTCAAAAGACAGGAGGGTATGTTGTAAACAGAGGGAAGAGACAAAAGTGTAGACAGGTCATGGTCCAAGGTCAAATTACATTGAGAATAGGGGATACTGATTGGATAGATGCTACAGCGAAGGCGCCGGTGGCACCATCTTTGAGGAATCAATTTTTTTTTACTTTAGCAAGAAGGCAGATGCAGCATTTTTTTCAATATATATAATATTCATTATGTAAAATAGAGGCCAGGTTAGATAGGGATCAGTGATTTGTCGGAGGCTAAATTCATGAATACCCATGCAGAGCACCACATGAAGCCCCCCCACAGGCCGCCCCTGAGCATGAGAATCTCAAAACTGAAAATAAAGATTACACAACAACCATAAGACAGATTTCATCAACAAAGGTATCATTTTAATCAGAATAATGGCGCCAACCTCAGTGTCTGTAGGTTACTGTGCACAATCCTGCTGACATGTTCCCTTTAAGTACGATCCTAGAATATAGTATTTAAAACATTTGCTTTAAACAATGTCACATTTATATATGGAAACTTTTTTGGTTCACATCAAAGGAACAGAATGCTGAAAATGATGAAGTGCTAGGTCTGTCAAAGAACAGACATCAAGATAGCTGCATTCGGTTAGGAGCTGGCTACACTGTCATTCTTCTATATTAACCTTCCTGATTACCAGGTTGCCTTCAATAATTGGTGGCACACATCTTGATGGAAATAAGCAGATAAAAAAATGCAATAAACTAGGTATATCCACTAAGAAAGTGATCAGAGTGCAGCAAGCCAAAGGATAAGATGAGACCTAATTAGTGTTGAGCAATACCGTCCGATATTTGCGACCAATCACAAGCCGCGATGTCATCGAAGGTCCTTAACGCGCTCATTCTTAAGAAGGGAAGCATGGCGGTTGCAGCGGTGACAACCAGGGCGCATCCGAGGGTAAGTATATCAATATTTTTTATTTTTATTCTTTATTTTACACATGAATCTTAATCCCGATACCGATTCCCGATATCACAAAAATATCGGAACTCTGTATCGGAATTCCGATACCGCAAATATCGGCCGATACCCGATACTTGCGGCATCGGAATGCTCAACACTAGACCTAATCATTAGATGAAACTGAAGTCACAAATGATAGTAGCTAAAAATATGAAGAAATTAGACAAAAACACATTTTTTTGACAAAGCCAGGGTCAAGGATAGAATGACGTCAGTCAAATCACCTAGGTCAATATTTGGGTAAAGTAAGTAAAAACTTAAGATGCTCAGAAACATTGCACCTTAGTTTATCAACAAGGTCTCGAAACTGGAATAGATTAGACACAATGATGTGCTCCACTGGATTCACAGTTAACTTGAAGCATTGATTAGAAGCACAGCACTGGAGTAGAGGAAAGTGAGTGGTAACACCCGAGTACCCTTTTTGTGACAAGGAACATTTATTTCCTACCATTTATTCTGGTTCCAATTTGTTATTTATGGTCCTAGACATCAACACACTTACAAGCAAGACCAGCGAGATATCATCCAAAATTCAATGTCATGGAATATTTCCTTAAAAGGAGTCTGTAAGCCAAAATTGACAGTATACGCTAAGCACATTATATGTAGGATGCTATAAAAAATACTCCATCAGTGTTCTAATTCCTGCCTAAGTTCTGCTTGATGGTCCCTAGATGTGACCAAGAGGCACATTTCACCACTCCGCCCACTGATTTTACTTCCTATTCTTTACTGTTTATTGACAACGCTGGCTTTACTTCAGTAAGTGATGAGAAGATAGAGGCAAACCAGCACTGTCAATCATCAGTGAGGAAAGTGGGGCATGTAAAACCAGTGCTCTGAGTACATATGGTCCACCAAGAGTACATCATAATTAACACACATGATTGAACTTCAGTTTTGGTAGAATAAAGGCAGCAATTCGAACACCAATGGTTTGATTTTTATATATAGGGTGTGACAGTACTGGAGGGGAGATATGTATCGTTGTTGTTGGCTTCAGTGATATGAACCTAGGGAAACGCTCCAGCACACGAAGTGCTGATATAGGTTAATCGGCCATGTTTAGGGCTAGGTTGAGTGAGCAGCTGTGGAATGGGTGGAGTCAAGAGGATAAATACACAGCCTTATTGCTAGTTCAGTGATAGGTGTGCCTGGAGGTGCAAGCTCCAGAGCTTTTTTCATGATAGGGAAAGCTGAACTTTTTTGTGGTTTATTCCTGTGCAGGCAGATCCCCACAGCAACACGAGTTGTGCCATAGATAATGTTTTTTCCTATAAGGCCAGAAAGGCCATGTTTGTTTTGCTAACGTTGCACTGGTATGCAGTACCTTTAATAAACCAGTTGAAGATTTAAAGAAACAACATTCCTGTGTTTACCTCTACGTTCAGCCAAATAAGCCAATCTACCACAAGGGCTGTATCCCCTTCAAGGCTATGGGCTTAGTTTATACTGTAAGGGGGTATAATGGAATCAAATGTGGAGGAGTCCGCCAAACGTGCACCTCTTAATGACTCAGGAACATCTAACAAGTGACGTGCGCCTTTGTGCACCTCACCACAAATCTTACTCTACTTGGTGACTGGAGTAGTAGTTCTGGTGTAAAGAATGCCGGTGCTCGTAATGAATTAGTAAAGTTGTGGCATTGCACCCTCAAGACATGCACCAGTCCTGGCCCAGCTTCAACTACTTTGGTACAGTTGGGTAAAACTGGGGTGAAAACATTAAAAGTCACCACATTTTTGTTCAACTGGGTGATAGGCAAAAAATATGATTTTTTTAAAAAGCTTTTTACACCAATTTTCTGGCATGAAAACTTAAGAATCAGGACCATCTTCTTTATTAATGCATATAAAAAACATGTAACACAGGTCCTAGATGCTTATTTGTTTCTGCATGTAGGTTTTATGGCTCATAGTCATGAGTACAATTATAAAGAAATATGTTACGTGAATGAAGGATTTTTTTACAAAATTTCTATTAGTATCATCAGTGGAAGCCAACCAATACTTGACACATCCAAAATAGAATGAGATGTGGCTATTTTTTACTCATAACATTACAAGGCATAATAAATCATGAAAATTTATGTTTGTCAAAAAAACATGACAGAACCATGTTCTTGTTCAAACCCTTGGGACACCAGGTGAAGTAGAATGATAAATCCATTATGCATCCCTGTGTGAAAGTGGGAACATATGATCGATGGAACCAAAGCCAAAAATAGATCATCTCAACACTGAATACCACCACTGCCTTCTTCCTGTATCTGTTATGATAAGCACTTATTATAGAGAAACAATTTACCATCCCAAGTATGAAACTTATCTTTTTCTAACTAATTATCAAGCCACATTACAAACTCCATTTCATTTTTCAAAAATAATAAAAAGTGGTAAAAGAAAAAGTATATTATAATTATTTAACTCGTTAAGAGATAGGTTATTTTAAGGTTGTGAAAATAATTTTTGCAGGCTTGGATCCTTAAAAGTAACACCCCTGGAGCTGCCTGCTCTGGATCCATAGGGGTGATGAAAATTAAGTATGCTTCAATCTGCAATTTTGAAAAGTTCTATGCCTTGAAAAATGGTTTCTATGTCAGAAAACTCCTTAACCCCTGAGCCACTTTCCGTTTTTGCATTTTCGTTTTTTGCTCCCCTTCTTACCAGAGCCATATCTTTTTAATTTTTGGTCAAAATGGCCATGTGAGGGCTTGTTTTTTGCTGGGCGAGTTGTACTTTTGAATGACATAATTGGTAAAAACTTTTAACATATTTTGTACTGGAAAACTGGAAAAATTCCAAGTGCAGTGAAAAAGCAAAAAAGTGCAATCCCCCAGTTGTTGTTTTTTTTTATACCATGTTCACTAAATGCTAAAACTGACCTGCCATTATGATTCTCCAGGTCATCACAAGTTCATAGACATCAAACATGTCTAAGTTCTTTCTTATTTAAGCAGTAAAATTTTTTTCCAAAATTTGTTTTTACAAAAATTGTGCCATTTTCCAAGACCCATAGTGTCTCCATTTTTCATGATCTCGGGTTGGGTGTAGGCTTATTTTTTTGTGTGCAGAGCTTATATTTTTAATGATATCATTTTGGTGCAGATATGATCTTTTTATCGCCCATTATTGCATTTTAATGCAATGTTGCAGCGACCAAAAAAATGTAATTCTGGGGTTTTGGCTTTTTTCTTTTTTTATCATTACACCGTTTAACAAATGGGCTAATGCTTTTTTATATTGATAGATTGGGCGATTCTGAATGTGGCGATACCAAATATGTGTAGGTTTGATTTTTTTTATTGTTTTATTTTGAATGGGGCGAAAGGGGGATTATTTGAACTTTTATTTTTTAAAAAAAATTTTTTTAACTTTTTACATGCTTCAATATTCTAGAAGCTGCCATAATCCAATCATCTCTGCTAGATACAAGTGATGATCACATCGCCTGTATGTAGTAGAAATGCTCACTTGCTATAAGCGCCGTCCATTGGGCGATGCTCATAGCAATCTGGCGATAACAACCATAGTGGTCTGCTTGAGATTTGGAGACCTCTGGTTGTCATGCCAACCCATCGTGACCCACAATCACGTGATGGGGTCATCGATGGGTGGGATTTCCGGCAAGTGCGAGTTAAATGCCACTGTCAGAAATTGACTTCAGCATTTAACTAGTTAACAGCTGTAGATGGACTGCGATTCTACCCACGGCTGTTATGGGCACATATCGGCTGTATATATCAGCGCCAGAGCTCGCACCAAATAGGGAGTTCGACATTGGAGTACTATTACGCCCGATGTCAGAAAGGGGTTTAATGACCAAACTAAATTTGACAGTTTTAGCAAATACTAGTGTAACACCTTGTTAGGGGTCGAGTTCCCACCTCTGCACAGGGGGAATCTCGAGCCATCTTCTCTGCGGTCTCCCATTCCTCTCCAGCCGCAGTGGAGCCTGCTCAGCAGAGACGTCGGTCCCAGGGTCTGGCTCCGCCTGATACTGTGCGGATGGTTTCTGCTGCTTTTCCAGGCTCAGCCATTGCAGCCAGTAATGGTCAGTGGCAAGCAGATGTCTCTGGGACTAAGTCCTGCTTTTTCCCTTCTGAGCATGCCCAAGGTAAGACCTCTCATTGGAGGTCAGGGGTCACATGCTCAGGTACTGCTGCAGCTCCCATTGGTCCTCTAGGAAGGTCCTGAAGTTGCTCTGCTATTGTAGCTGCTTCTATTGGTCCTCTAGGAAGGTCCTGAAGCTGCTGCAGCTATAAAAGGTTTGCATGGCCGCACGGCCATGCGCTAGTATCACTTCATGTTATGAGCTTGCTAATTGTGGTCGCGCCTGTATGACTGTATTCAGGGACCCGGCTGAAATAAGCCCCTAGAATACCGGAAACTCCGGAGAGGAGTGTTTGTGTGCTTCTCTGTGTGTGTGACCACTGACTGCCATCAGCTCAGCAGTTATCTGTGTTCCCCTGTAACGCTAACAGGGCACTGCGTGTTCTTTTCTGTGTGACTCAGTGAAGTAACTGAGTTCACTAATACCACCATATATCATTTTCTAGCAGCAAGTTGTCTCCTGCACAGTGGACCCCGGGCTGTGAACGCACCAATTATAACATCCATATTAACTTAAGTCCTCACACACCTATATATTTTCATTCATTTATCAACACAATTTTATACCAATTGATTACACCACATACCAAATTATTATGCAAATGCTATTTTTCTCTGCTTTTCCTAAATTGTCAATGCAAATGAGTCAGTATAATGTTCAAATCATCAACTGTTACAGGTTAAATCAAATTTTATTGGACAAACTTCCCAACAATAACAGTGTTTTTTTCAAAACTAAAAAATATCAAAATGCACAGCTCCAAATTATTATGTACAACAGAGCTTCCAAGCATTTTGTAGGTTGTAAAGAACTTAAAATGGTCTTTTGATGAATTTGCAGCATTAAGAGGTTACATTCACTGAAATCAAAAGCTTTTTTTCAATCAAAAACATCTTAATAGGGCCAGTTACATTTCAACATAAGATCCCTTCTTTGATATCACCTTCACAATTCATGCATGCATTGAACTTGTGAGTTTTTTGGATGATTTCTGGTTGAATTTATTTGCAAAATGTTAGATTAGCCTTTCAGACCTGCTGGTTTGATGTGAACTACCTCCCTCCCTCATAAATATTTTGCTTGATGATACCCCAAAAGTTCTCAATAGGGTGGGGTCAAGGGAGGATGGTGACAACACCATAAATTTCTCACCTGCTATGTTGACAGCAGCCAATGGCTCAGAGGTACACTTTGCATAAAGAGATGGTGCATTATCATGCATGAAGATGATGTTTCTACAGATAGCAAGTTTCTACTTTTTGTACAATGGAAGAAAGAGGTGAGAGTAAAAAACTCTATATTCTTCCTTTTCACTCCTTACGGGACCCTAAAGGGACCTCCCAGTTCTCTTCCCATGATTCTGGACCAAAATGTGACACCACCACCTCTTTGCTGATGTTGCAGCCTTGTTGAGATGGGACATGGTGGCCATCCACCAACCATCGACATCTCCATTGTCACGATTCCCCTGACCGCTGTCACCAATTGGTCAGGATTCCCACCGTGACCGTCACCCCTACGTCACGGATTGAGGTGACTTTAGGCCAACAGACGGCTATCACATGTGCAGGGGGCTTATCTTAGTTATCCCTCCACTCCACGATGTGATGAAAAAACACACACAGGGCTATTGACCTCTTAGTTTACAGCAGGGGCTTATTCTAGGTATCCCACTGCTTTTCTATATACCACGAACTGCAGGGATTTATGTATATCCCGCTTACAGTTCCACTTAACACTTGCAGCTCTCTGGCGCCCCCTTACTCTCAGGTCAGATTAGGTACTGCACCCTGGGTAATTAGTCGCCAGAAAGGCTGCCTGCTATGTACTGGCTATTGGGCACGCTGCAGCGACGCGATAACTACTCCCACTTAGGCAGGATCAATAATTATCAATGCCGCAGTCGCTATAACGCCACCCAACTACCCGGTACAAAACGTATGCTGCCACCAGCTTCGATTAAACGGGTCCGAAGCTAACCCAACACAACAGTAACAGTAGCGTATTTCCCTTCAGAGACTTAGGGTACGGTTTTTAGAGCATGGAGAAGAAGTAACATATAATAGTATATCCCATTAAAAATTAGGCAGTGCGTTATCAAAAATATTTTATAAAAAAAAGTTACAAATGAGTCAATTGCAAATATGTACATGGGTAATTATAACATAAAGGGAATAAAAGAGAAAAGATAACACTCACATGTTAAAAGCATGACAAGCATCCAGGCTAGTGGAGTTTTTCCATATGTCCCAGCTCATTTGGACGTGCTGCTGGCTTCAGGAGACAAGCAGTCAGGAAGAGATCTAGCAGAGAGACTGAGCTGGGCAGCCTGCGACAACTTAATACCTTCCGGCTTTGACATCACAGAAGGGCTGGCTTATCCAGACCCTCCTCTCTCTACATTCTGCCTAAACTTTAAACTATTCTTTCTAATTTCTATAACTTCACTACAAAACACGCCATAGTTCTACCAAACTCATCATTCATCTCAGATTAACGTGGGCATTCTAATGAGATCAAATATGTCCTATCTGGGATACATATTTCCAGAGAAATCCCTACTTCTTTACCAGATGGAGTTAGAAGCTCGTGTTTCGCGGGTTGTGTAGATACACCGAGTGAGAATAAAAATATATATTTTCGTATTTCTAGCTTAAATCGTTTGCCTAATATCTAACAAAAACTAAACAAAGAATCTTTCATGAATTTTTGGAGCCATTTTTCCAGTTCTGACTGGTGAAGGTGGGAGGGGTGAGGTACTTTCCTCTGAGCCTGGAATTTACGACCCAAGGGCAATAAAACCCCCTTCTAGCATACAGTCTGTAGCCCAGAGAGAAACAAGTAGAGTCAGCTAGGGAAGGGGGGGGTTTAGCCCACCTTATGAGCTGAAGAGCAACTAAACTTATATGATATTTCATACCATATCGTGACACCTCCCCCTTTTGGTGTGTGCTAGGGAGGCAGTACCCCACGGTATGCCTCTATGGGCACCTCAGTAGGTTCACCCTGGCGGGAGAGTCCATCTGCATTCCCATGCTCTTTGCCCGTTTTATGTTCAATGGTGAAGTCAAACTGCTGAAGGGCAAGGCTCCAGCGTAGCAACCTGCCGTTGGTTCCACACATGGCGTTTAGCCAGCGCAGAGGGTTGTGGTCGGTCACCACAGTGAAGGGGCGACCGTACAAGTAGGGCTGCAAGCGCTGCAGGGCCCAGACTATGGCCAGGCACTCCTTCTCGATGGTGGAGTAGGAAACTTCCCTCGGCAAAAGTTTCCGGCTCAGGTATAACACGGGGTGCTCTTGGTCCTCCGAGTCAACCTGGCTGAGCACAGCACCAAGGCCAAACTCGCTGGCGTCGGTCTGCACCAAGTACGGTCGACTACTGTCGACTGCTTTCAACACAGGGGCGTTGCACAGTGCGGTTTTCAATGCCTGGAAGGCCCCCTCACAGCCATCTGTCCAGTTGACGATGTGGGGTAGCTTCTTCCTGGTGAGGTCCGTCAAAGGTTTTGCCAGGATACTATAGTGCTGTACGAAGCACCTATAGTACCCTGCAGTGCCCAAGAAGGACATCACCTGTTTCTTGGTCATGGGAGTGGGCCAGTTCACGATCACTCCCACTTTGTCAGGCTCTGGCTTCAGGGTGTTCCCGCCTACCCGGTGCCCCAGGTAGTGAACCTCCCTCATGCCCATCTGACACTTTCCCGGCTTGATAGTCAGTCCTGCTTGGTGAATTCGCCTGAGCACCTCCTCGAGATGCTGCAGGTGTTCCTCCCAGGAGGAACTGAAGATGGCAATGTCATCCAAGTACGCCACGGCGTACGTCTCCAGTCCCTGAAGCAGGAGGTTGACCATCCGCTGGAAAGTGGCAGGGGCATTCTTCATGCCGAAGGGCATGACCGTGGACTCGTACAGTCCAAAGGGTGTGATGAAGGCGGACTTCTCCTGTGCCTCAGGGCTCAGGGGAATCTGCCAGTATCCTCGACTCAGATCCATTATTGTTAGGTAATTTGCGCCAGCTAACTTCTCAAGCAGCTCCTCGATGCGCGGCATGGGGTGCGCGTCAGAGGCTGTAATGGCGTTGAGCCCCCTGTAGTCCACGCAGAACCGCGTGGTCCGGTCCTTCTTTGGCACGAGAACTACAGGTGATGCCCACGCGCTCTTTGATCGTCGAATCACCCCCAGCTGTAACATCTCATCGATCTCTTGGCGCATAATCTGCTGCACCTGGTCAGAGATTCGATAGGGTGTTCGCCGTAGTGGGGCGTGATTCCCGGTGTCCACCTTGTGGACTGCTAACTCCGTCCTCCCAGGTCAGTTGGAGAACACGACCCGGAAGGGTTCCAGTGTGGTTTGCAACTGCAACCGCTGGGATTCAGTTAACGAGGCGCTTACCTCCACGTCCTCAATGGACCCATTGGCCTTGGCTTGGGCCAGCATGTCCAGGAGGGTGTCTTCCTCACCGTCTTCGGGCAAGCTGCAGACCGGTAGGACGAAAGGTTCATGTTCGTGATGAGCCTTCATCATGTTGACGTGAAAGGCCTTTCGCCTACCCCGAGCGTGGTCAAGCGTGACCACGTAAGTGACCGGGTTGAGCTGTTGGTGGACGACGTACGGGCCCTCCCAGGCTGCCTGAAGCTTATCCGTTGGTACGGGGACCAGCACCCACACCTTTTGACCCACGTGGTAGGTCCACTCCCGGGCGTTCTGGTCGTACCAGTGCTTCTGATCAGCCTGAGCCTGCGTCATGTTGTCATGCACCAACTGCGTCAAGGCCTGCATCTTGTCACGGAAGCGCATGACATACTCCACTATGGACACTTCAGAAGGGTTCGGCTCCTCTTCCCAGGATGCTCTTACCAACCCAAGGGGTCCCCGGACTCGCCTGCCGTACAGGAGCTCGAAGGGGGAGAACCCCGTCGAGGCCTGCGGAACCTCTCGGTAAGCGAACAGCAGGTGTGGGAGGTACCGCTCCCAGTCGCGCCCTTGAGTCTCAACCAGCATGCGTAGCATCTGTTTGAGGGTACCATTGAAGCGTTCACACAGGCCATTGGTCTGTGGGTGATACGCACTCGATACCAGGTGCTTCACCTGCATTCTCTTACAGAGAGCCTCCATTAGGCGAGACATAAATTGGGTCCCTTGATCAGTAAGCATTTCCCTGGGAAACCCTACATGTGAAAAGATAGCCAACAGGGCATCCGCCACCTTATCTGCCCTAGTTGACGACAGAGCTACTGCCTCTGGGTACTGGGTAGCATAGTCTACCACAGTAAGGATGTATTGCTTTCCAGAGCTGCTGGGGACGGCCAGCGGGCCCACAATGTCCACCGCGATCCTCTGGAAAGGCTCCTCTATCACTGGCAAAGGGATCAGGGGAGCCTTAAGAGCAGGCCCCGCTTTCCCCACCCTTTGACAGGTGACACAGGAGCGGCAGTAGTTTGACACATCTGTCCCCATCTTAGGCCAATAGAAGTGGTGAGACAGCCGGGCCTTAGTTTTGCTGATCCCCAAGTGTCCAGCTAGCGGGATCTCATGGGCAATCCGCAACAACTCACCCCGGAATTGCTGCGGGACGACCAGCTGTCTTTCCCTCAACCACTCCTTTTGTGATTCTCCGGGTACTGTCTCCCGGTACAACCTTCCTCGTTCCCAGAACACCTTCTCCTTATCAGCCTCGGAGAAGTGCGTCCCGGCAAGTTGTCTCAAACTCTCTAGGCTCGCATCTGTGTGCAGAGCGGCCTGAAACTCCTGGCTAGGGGAAGCCAAAAGCGATGTCAGGGTCCCTTCCTCACGGGAACCCTCTTGGACCTGCTCTGGGTCCACCTCTGGTTCAGTCACAGTGATGACTGAGGAGGGTCCGGAAGGCTGACAGTTATCTGCGTTCCGGGCACTCTGACTGCGGGTGACAGCAGCTACGTAGGCTGTCTCCCCGGGGATTTCTACAGTCCCATCAGCCGGCGCTGCTATGGGCTCTACCTCCCCATCCACCCCCAACACTCCAGGGGCAGTGCTACTTATGGGCCAGTTACCTTCCTCGGTGGCACTGGTCAATTTCATGGCATCACCTTCTCACGGTTCCCATGCTTCTCCCCATTTCCTGTAGCACCGAAACTTGCCCCTGCTAGGGGTTCCTCAGCCGTCTCACTCCGCAGAGCGACGTGGCTGGGCACGCCTGTACCTATGGACACATTAACCTTCACAGAAAAATCATTATCAGGTTCAGCTGGCACAGGTACAACATTTTCACCATCAATCCTAGGAAAAAACTGGTTAATAGATGCATCATTACAAGATAAAGCATGGTCAGGTAACACATGCGATTTTCCATCATCATCATCATCAGGGTTAACTTTACCCTCATTAGTAGATTGGGGAGGGGTGTCAGGAACGTAGTATGCAAACATCCTCCCCAAATCAGTCCCCAACAAAACATCAGTGGGCAAATTATCAGACAGCCCCACTTCCTTCACCCCGCTCCCAGCACCCCAATCAATAAAAACCCGGGCCATCGGTAAGGGACAGCTGATGCCCCCAATCCCAGTGACAGTTAGGGTTTTCCCCGGAATGATTTCTTCAGGGGCCGCCAGTTCAGGTCGGATGAGGGTTCGTTCAGCCCCGGTGTCCTTGAGGCCTGTAGCAACATGGACCCCACAGTGACGGGCTGTACGTTGTCACACACCCTCCCAACCACACCACCCACCAAAAGAACTGCTGCATTAGGCCCTGGGGCCTTGGCTGGGGGGTTTTTCAGCCTGTCTGGACAGAAGGTACTGATATGCCCAGGCCGCTTGCAGGTGTAACACGTGCGAGGTTCGGTGGTAGGTCTGGTGCTGTTGGCCACAGGGCCAGGACCTCTGGTGTGCTGGCTGGCAGGGGTACTGGCGTTGGTTGCAGGCTTACCCCCTCTCCAGCTGGTGGTGACTGGCTTCCGCACTTCCGATCTACGGTTGGCCTCATAGGCATCGGCAATCTGCGCTGCTTTCGTCACGTCTTTGGGTTCTCTGTCCATCACGAACTGTCGCACCTCAGCTGGGCAAAGATGAAACAACTGGTCTTTGATCATCAGGTCTCGCAGCTGCGCAAAGGTGGTCACTGACAGTCCTTGGGTCCAATGGTCAAAGTGGGTCCCCAGTCCATGCACCACATCACTGTAACTGTCGTGTGGGCCACGTTGGAGGGTCCGGAACTTTCTACAGTACACCTCGGGTGTAAGCTGGTACTTGGCTATCAGAGCCTGCTTGATGGCCTCATAGTCACCATCTTGTTCTTGAGGGAGGGCAGCAAACGCTTCCAGAGCTTTACCTCTCAGCCCTGGTGTCAGGTATCGTGCCCATTCATCTGTAGGCAGCCGGTACTGTCTGCAGGCTTTCTCAAAGGCCCGCAGAAAAGTGTCCAAGTCCCCGTCCTTCTCCATAACAGGAAAGTGATCGGGCCGGGGCTTAGGTATCTGAGCGCTGCTGGGCTCACGGCTCTGGGCGGTGGAGGGCATCCCCCCCTGCCGGAGCATCTCCAGTTCATGTGCTCGCTGGGCTTGGTGCTCGGCTCTCTCAGCCTCCCGCTCAGCTCGATGGGCCTGGGCCTCTCGCTCGGCTCGCTGGGACTCTCTCTCGGCTCGCTGGGCCTGGGCCTCTCTCTCAGCTCGGGCCTCTCTCTCGGCTTGCTCCTGGTATTGCTGGATCAGCTGCAGACGTCTCTCTAGGTCATCTGCGGAGCATTGTTGCAGAGCCAGCTGCAGGAGGAGGTCTGCACCCCCCTGGTTGCCAGTAGGGCCCGTATTCAGTGGTTGGACCTCTGCTGCAGCACCATGTTCGCTTGTGCTGGCTTCTGCGGCCTCTGGGCTCTGTGACCTGGCTTGGTCTGCTTCAAATCGCACCAGTTCAGCGACCATTTGAGTCTTGGTCTTGCCCTGGGGGTTCAGGCCATGGTACGTGCATATCCCAGCAAGAATGTCCTTCTTCTGCTGGTTGTACCAGGCTTCCCCTTTCGCAGCCATGGTTGCCAAATAAAAGATAGGATAGAAAAACGAAGAGAAAGGGAAGGGATAATTACCAGTACGCAATTGTCTCACAACTAAAAAGCACTGAGTTCGTTCTCCAAACTTATTTGCGCAGAATCCTCGCAAGAACTTTCTGCAAGTTTTTAGTGAGAGGAATGATTACTCAAACCAAATCACTAATGCTCTAAGATATCCCACCGCCTTGCCACCAATTGTCACGATTCCCCTGACCGCTGTCACCAATTGGTCAGGATTCCCACCGTGACCGTCACCCCTACGTCATGGATTGAGGTGACTTTAGGCCAACAGACGGCTATCACATGTGCAGGGGGCTTATCTTAGTTATCCCTCCACTCCACGATGTGATGAAAAAACACACACAGGGCTATTGACCTCTTAGTTTACAGCAGGGGCTTATTCTAGGTATCCCACTGCTTTTCTATATACCACGAACTGCAGGGATTTATGTATATCCCGCTTACAGTTCCACTTAACACTTGCAGCTCTCTGGCGCCCCCTTACTCTCAGGTCAGATTAGGTACTGCACCCTGGGTAATTAGTCGCCAGAAAGGCTGCCTGCTATGTACTGGCTATTGGGCACGCTGCAGCGACGCGATAACTACTCCCACTTAGGCAGGATCAATAATTATCAATGCCGCAGTCGCTATAACGCCACCCAACTACCCGGTACAAAACGTATGCTGCCACCAGCTTCGATTAAACGGGTCCGAAGCTAACCCAACACAACAGTAACAGTAGCGTATTTCCCTTCAGAGACTTAGGGTACGGTTTTTAGAGCATGGAGAAGAACTAACATATAATAGTATATCCCATTAAAAATTAGGCAGTGCATTAGAAGAGATCTAGCAGAGAGACTGAGCTGGGCAGCCTGCGACAACTTAATACCTTCCGGCTTTGACATCACAGAAGGGCTGGCTTATCCAGACCCTCCTCTCTCTACATTCTGCCTAAACTTTAAACTATTCTTTCTAATTTCTATAACTTCACTACAAAACACGCCATAGTTCTACCAAACTCATCATTCATCTCAGATTAACGTGGGCATTCTAATGAGATCAAATATGTCCTATCTGGGATACATATTTCCAGAGAAATCCCTACTTCTTTACCAGATGGAGTTAGAAGCTCGTGTTTCGCGGGTTGTGTAGATACACCGAGTGAGAATAAAAATATATATTTTCGTATTTCTAGCTTAAATCGTTTGCCTAATATCTAACAAAAACTAAACAAAGAATCTTTCATGAATTTTTGGAGCCATTTTTCCAGTTCTGACTGGTGAAGGTGGGAGGGGTGAGGGACTTTCCTCTGAGCCTGGAATTTACGACCCAAGGGCAATAAAACCCCCTTCTAGCATACAGTCTGTAGCCCAGAGAGAAACAAGTAGAGTCAGCTATGGAAGGGGGGGTTTAGCCCACCTTATGAGCTGAAGAGCAACTAAACTTATATGACATTTCATACCATATCGTGACATCCATCCTTTTGAATCATCCAGGGTTGCACTGTACTCATTAGTAGTGTTGAGCATTCCGATACCGCAAGTATCGGGTATCGGCCGATACTTGCGGTATCGGAATTCCGATACCGAGATCCGATATTTTTGTGATATCGGGTATCGGTATCGGAAGTGTAAAATAAAGAATTAATATAAAAAATATTGTTATATTCACCTCTCCGGCGGCCCCTGGACATCAGCGGGAGGATCCGGCGTCCGGCACGGCTTCTTTCTTCAAAATGCGCGCCTTCAGGACCTGTGGTATGACGTCCCGGCTTCTGATTGGTCGCGTGCCGCCCATGTGACCGCCACGCGACCAATCAGAAGCCGCGACGTCATTCCTCAGCTAAAGTCCTAGAATGAGCGCCTTTTAGGACCTGAGGAATGACGTCGCGGCTTCTGATTGGTCGCATGTCCAGGGGCCGCCGGAGAGGTGAATATATCAATATTTTTTATTTTAATTCTTTATTTTACACTTTAATATGGATCCCAGGGCCTGAAGGAGAGTTTCCTCTCCTTCAGACCCTGGGATCCATGAGGATACATTCCGATACTTGATGTCCCATTGACTTGTATTGGTATCGGATATCGGTATCGGCGATATCCGATATTTTTCGGGTATCGGCCGATACTATCCGATACCGATACTTTCAAGTATCGGACGGTATCGCTCAACACTACTCATTAGTAAACAAGACTGTATGAAAATTAGTATTCATGTATGTTTGGATCTATTGCAACCTTTTCTGATTGTAATCACTGTATAGGGTTCGCTGAGTAGTATGTTTATGCACAACTGGAAGCCTCTGGAGTATCATAAACTTTGAATTTTGTGGAACTTCAGATGCAGCTTCTCTCTAAATCCAATGAATTTATCTGGCAGAAACCTTGCTTATTGTGATTTTATCTACACAAACCCATCAATTTTGTATCTGCCATGAATTACTTCACAGTGAAGGGGGGTGGTAGGTTAGCTGAAGACGCTGAGTCAACAAGGGAGTTGCATGATATTGTTTGTTATTTTGTATATATATTTACGTGTAATAAAAAGTTAATGCTTTATTCCTATGGCCGTTTTTTGCTTTGGTTCTCCTATAGGCTTTGCCTGAAGGCCATCCCTGGGAATGCAGGAGGTTTGTCCACTATGGGAACCATGCTAGGAATAGGAATATAGCTTGCATTACACAGATTATTAGAGAGTTAACAGTGTTGGGCTTAACCCCATTTTGTGAGGGGTTAGAGCAGTTTTCTTTTGTCAGAAAACGTTTTCCAGCTTAGAGAAAGTTAGAGCTTGGAATCTGGTCAAGTTCAGAGTCAGGTGTGTGAGTGGAGTTCAGAGGAAGGCTACATACTACATTGCTAACACGTTCCAAAGGCTGGTTTCACATTTGCGTTTAAAAATGCAGCGTTTTAAACGCAAACGCATTTGGTGAAAAAACGCGTTTAAACGCGTTTAAATGCTGCGTTTTTTAGGCGCATGCGTTTTTGCATGTTTTAACACAAACGCGGCATTTTGACGCGTTTACATGCGTTTTTTCCTGCGTTTGCGTTTTTGAAACGCATGATGAGAAGTGTGTGACAGCTGCCAATCATCAAAATCAACTAGAAAACTCACTATAAACAGAAATACCTAGGGTTAGGGTTAGGGTTAGGATCCCTAGTAACACTAGGGATCCTAACCCTAACCCTAACCCTAAAACACAAACTCTAACCCTAACCCTAACACAAACTCTAACCCTAACACTAACCCTAACACAAACTCTAACCCTAGCCCTAACACAAACTCTAACCCTAACCCCAACCCTAACCCTAACCCTAACCCTAGGGTCCCTAACCCTAACCATAACCCTAAAACCCAAACTCTAACCCTAACCCTAAAACACAAACTCTAACCCTAACCCTAACCCAAACTCTAACCCTAACCCTAACCCTAACTCTAACACAAACTCTAACACAAACTCTAACACAAACTGTAACACAAACTCTTACCCCAACCCTCGCAATAACACAAACTCTAACCCTAACACAAACTCTAACCCTAACCCCAACCCTAGCCCTAACCCTAACCCTACGGATCCTAACCCTAACCCTAACCCTAAAACACAAACTCTAACCCTAACACAAACTCTAACCCTAACACTAACCCTAATACAAACTCTAACCCTAACCCTAACACAAACTCTAACCCTAACACAAACTCTAACCCTAACCCTAACCCAACCCTAACCCTAACCCTAGGGACCCTAACCCTAACCATAAAACCCAAACTCTAACCCTAACCCTAAAACACAAACTCTAACCCTAACCCCAACCCAAACTCTAACCCTAACCCTAACTCTAACACAAACTCTAACACAAACTCTAACACAAACTCTAACCCTAACCCTAACACAAACTCTAACACAAACTGTAACACAAACTCTTACCCCAACCCTAGCCCTAACACAAACTCTAACCCTAACACAAACTCTAACCCTAACCCCAACCCTAGCCCTAACCCTAACCCTAGGGATCCTAACCCTAACCTTAAACCAAACTCTAACCCTAACCCTAACCCTAACACAAACTCTAACACAAACTCTAACACAAACTCTAATCCTAGCCCTAACACAAAAACTCTAACCCTAACCCTAACCCTAGGGACCCTAACCCTAACCCTAACCCTAGGGATCCTAACCCTAACCCTAACCCTAGGGATCCTAACCCTAACCCTTAGGGTTAGGATCCCTTAGGGTTAGGGTTAGGGTTGGGGGGTGGCTTTTCAGTGTGTATTCTTGTTTTTCTATAAAAACGCATGCAAACGCATGTGCTTAAAACGCATGTGTTTTTAAAAAAAACAAACGCATGGTGAAAAAATGCATGTAAACGCGTGCAAACGCCGCGTTTTTTTGCCGCATGCGTTTTTGCATGTGGTGAAAAAAATGCGGCGTTTTAACACGTTTACATGCGTTTTTTCATGCGTTTGCATGCAGATAAATGTGTGACTGCTGCCAATAATCAAAATAAAGTAAAAAACCCACTATAAACAGAAAGAGCTAGGGTTAGGGGTAGGGTTAGGGGTAGGGATCCTAACCCTAACCCTAAAGGGATCCTAACCCTAAGCCTAACCCTACCCCTAACCCTACCCCTAACCCTAACCCTACCCCTAACCCTACCCCTAACCCTAACCCTACCCTTAAAGGGATTAGGGTTAGGGGTAGGGGTAGGGTTAGGGGTAGGGTTAGGGTTAGGGTTAGGGGTAGGGTTAGGGTTAGGGGTAGCGTTAGGGTTAGGGGTAGGATCCCTTTATCTATTTTATGGTGTGGGGTAGTTTATCAGTGTGTTTTTTTGTTTGTTTGTTTTTTAAAAATGCATGCGTTTTTAACGCATGCAAATGCATGTGGTTAAAAACGCATGCGTTTACATAGACAGCAATGCATTTTTTGCCACACAAAAAATGCATGCGTTTTTTTGTGGCACAAAAAACGCCGCTAAGGCTATGTTCACACTTGCGCTGTGCGATGTTGCGTCGGAGACGCAATGCACAATGCAAACAAACGCAACAAAACGCACGCTAAAACGCAGCATTTTGCAACGCATGCGTCCTTTTTTGCCGAATTTTGGACGCAAAAAAAATGCAACTTGTTGCGTCCTCTGCGCCCTACGCTTGCGGCAAAAAAACCGCATGCGTCGCAAAACACAGCACAATGCATGTCCATGCGCCCCCCATGTTAAATATAGAGGCGCATGATGCATGCGTCGCCGCGGTTGCACCCGACGCAACGCAAATGTGAACGTAACCTAAAAATGCTACATGTTGCATTTCTGCAACACAACGCATGCAGAAAAAAACGCATGCGTTGCAAAAATGCGTCAAAACGAATACAAAAAAACGCATGCGTTTTTAATGTTAAATATAGGGAAAAAAACGCATGCGTTTTCTTGCGTTTTTTACCGCAAAAATGCAAAAAAAAAAACCGCAAATGTGAAACCACCCTAAGTCAGTGGATGCAGCAGAGGCGAGAAGGTTCGGTCAGTGCCAAGTCACTCGATAGGGGGATTATTGCTTTTATAAAGTGAGTATGCGAAACGCACGTCAGGGGCCACGGGAAGGTTGCCCTCTGGTCCTGACTTACTATGGGTAAGTGTTCACTTCATTATATGTACATATTTGGGCAGCACATAGGTGCTTTACACTACTCTGTGGGATACATTAATATTATCTGAATAATGCCTCGCATCTGAATGTGATTGTTCATTTTCCTTGCTTTCCCAAGTCATACTTTAGACCTGCAAACTTTCCTCAGTGTACCTGCTCTGCTTCCTCCTTTTTCTTTCTTATTTTTTGTTTACATTATGTTTCATGTCATTTTGATTGTTTGTCAGATAATTTAATAAAGGATAATCTTTTTATTTGGTGGTGTTTTGGTTACTCCTTTTTCTCGTGTCAAATATGGTATTATTGGAGTACTTCTTTAAATATTTACTACTGATTCATTGGGAGAGTTGAAATTGCATCATGTTCTTGGCCTGTGAGAATATATAGATATATCTATATATATCTATCTATCTATCTATCTATATATATATATATATATATATGCATATATATATATACTGTATATATATCATATGGTGCACCAGATTATGGGTGCCCGATTATTCCTACATGAAGAGTTTCCTGGAAAGAGGATTGGTCACCTTGGGCCAGTTGAATGGCCACCAGGGTCCCCCGATCTGATTCCCTTGGACTTTTATCTTTGGGGTCATCTGAAGGCAATTGACTATGCTGTGAAGATACAAGATATGCAGCATCGGAAGCAAAGGATACTGGATGCCTGAGCTAGCATTTCTTCTACGCTGTTGCTATCAGTGTGTCAAGAGTGGGTGAAGAGGATTTCATTGACAATCCAACACAATGGGCAGCGATTTTAACACATTTTATAAGTGGTCATAAACTTGTAAATAAATAACTAAAGAAGAAAGTTACATTAAAGCCAAGCACACCATTGTTTTTCTTGTGAAATTCTCAATAAGTTTGACCTGTCACATGACCCTCATCCCATTGGAAAAAATAAAGTTGGATCCAAAATGGCCAACTTCAAAATGGTCGCCATGGTCACCACCCATCTTGAAAAGTTTTCCCTCTCCTAAATACTAATGTGCCACAAACAGGAAGTTGATATCACCAACCATTCCCATTTTATTTAGGTGTATCCACATAAATGGCACACCCTGTAGAACGTGCTTTTTGATTATTGTATCAGCATATACCCCCTCTCTGCAGAAGCTCACCAAAAGTAGGATGCTACTGGTTGGGGTAGTTGGCTGCGGACACCCCAAAGTTGTAGAGTTTCTAAACCCCAGGAAGCCAGCAGAAGGGTGAGACTCTGTCATTCGCTGTTGTGAATTCTGTGGCCAAGCTCCCTCCTGTGGTCCTGAGTGGTACTGCGGCTGGTTCTGTCTATAAGCTTCCTTTGGTGGATGAGAGTGGTACTGCGGCTTCTGAGTTTCCTTCCTCAGGTGATGAGGTTAAGTCGTTAGGTGCTGCTCTATTTAACTCCACCTGGTGCTTTGATCCTGGCCTCCAGTCTATGTTCTAGTATTGGTCTTGCTTCCTCCTGGATCGTTCCTGTGGCCTCTCTATCCTGCATAAGCTAAGTTCTGCTTGTGTTATTTTTGTTTTGCTATATTTTCTGTCCAGCTTGCTATATTGGTTTTTTTCTTGCTTGCTGGAAGCTCTGAGACGCAGAGGGAGCACCTCCGTACCGTTAGTCGGTGCGGAGGGTCTTTTTGCCCCTCTGCGTGGTTGTTTGTAGGTTTTTGTGTTGACCGCAAAGCTGTCTTTCCTATCCTCGGTCTATTCAGTAAGTCGGGCCTCACTTTGCTAAATCTATTTAATCTCTGTGTTTGTATTTCATCTTACTCACAGTCATTATATGTGGGGGGCTGCCTTTTCCTTTGGGGAATTTCTCTGAGGCAAGGTAGGCTTATTTTTCTATCTTCAGGGCTAGTTAGTTTCTCAGGCTGTGCCGAGTTGCCTAGGGAGCGTTAGGCGCAATCCACGGCTACCTCTAGTGTGGTGTGTTAGGATTAGGGATTGCGTCAGCAGAGTTTCCACGTCTCAGAGCTCGTCCTATGTTTTTTGGTAAATGTCAGGTCACCTTGTGTGCTCTAAACTTCAAGGTCTATTGTGGTTCTGAATTACCTGTTCATAACAGTACTGGAGGCCCAAAGTACTAATGCTTCTCAATAGAGGGAAAAGAGAAGTTCTGAGACCATTTTTTTTTCTTTGCACTGTGTTCTGTCTTTCTTTTCCCCTATACATCAGGGTGGTTCAGAACACAGGTGTGGACATGGACATTCAGGGTCTGTCCTCTTTGATGGATAATCTCACTATAAGAGTACAGAACATTCAAGATTTAGTGGTTCAGAATCCTATGTTAGAACCTAAAATTCCTATTCCTGAGTTATTTTCTGGAGATAGAGCTAAATTTTTGAATTTTAAAAATAATTGTAAACTGTTTCTGGCTTTGAAACCCCGCTCCTCTGGTGACCCAGTTCAACAAGTTAAAATCATTATTTCTTTATTACGTGGCGACCCTCAAGACTGGGCATTTTCCCTTGCGCCAGGAGATCCTGCATTATGTAATATTGATGCATTTTTTCTGGCGCTCGGATTGCTGTACGACGAACCTAATTCAGTGGATCAGGCAGAGAAAAATTTGCTGGCTCTGTGTCAGGGTCAGGATGAGATAGAGATTTATTGTCAGAAGTTTAGAAAGTGGTCCGTGCCCACTCAATGGAATGAAGGTGCGCTGACAGCTATTTTCAGAAAGGGTCTCTCTGAAGCCCTTAAGGATGTCATGGTGGGATTTCATATGCCTGCTGGTCTGAATGAGTCTATGTCTTTGGCCATTCAGATCGGTCGACGCTTGCTCGAGCGTAAATCTGTGCACCATTTGGCGGTGTTATCTGAGCATAAACCTGAGCCTATGCAGTGCGATAGGACTTTGACCAGAGCTGAAAGGCAGGAACACAGACGTCAGAATGGGCTGTGTTTCTACTGTGGTGATTCCACTCATGCTATCTCTGATTGTCCTAAGCGCACTAAGCGGTTCGCTAGGTCTGCCACCATTGGTACGGTACAGTCGAAATTTCTTTTGTCCGTTACTTTGATCTGCTCTTTGTCTTCCTATTCTGTCATGGCATTTGTGGATTCAGGCGCTGCCCTGAATTTGATGGACTTGGAGTATGCTAGGCGCTGTGGGTTTGTCTTGGAGCCCTTGCAGTGTCCTATTCCATTGAGAGGAATTGATGCTACGCCTTTGGCCAAGAATAAGCCTCAGTATTGGACCCAGCTGACCATGTGCATGGCTCCTGCGCACCAGGAGGATATTCGCTTTCTGGTGTTGCATAATCTGCATGATATGGTCGTGTTGGGGTTGCCATGGCTACAAGTCCATAACCCAGTATTAGATTGGAAATCAATGTCTGTGTCCAGCTGGGGTTGTCAGGGGGTACATGGTGATGTTCCATTTCTGTCTATCTCATCATCCACCCCTTCTGAGGTCCCAGAGTTCTTGTCTGATTACCGGGATGTATTCGATGAGCCCAAGTCCAATGCCCTACCTCCGCATAGGGATTGTGATTGTGCTATCGATTTGATTCCTGGTAGTAAGTTTCCTAAGGGTAGACTGTTTAATTTATCTGTACCTGAGCACGCCGCTATGCGGAGTTACGTGAAGGAGTCTTTGGACAAGGGTCAAATTCGCCCGTCATCGTCGCCATTGGGAGCGGGTTTCTTTTTTGTGGCCAAGAAGGATGGTTCGCTGAGACCTTGTATTGATTACCGCCTTCTAAATAAAATTACGGTCAAATTTCAGTACCCCTTGCCGCTGCTGTCTGATTTGTTTGCTCGGATTAAGAGGGCTAGTTGGTTCACCAAGATAGATCTTCGTGGTGCGTATAATCTTGTGCGTATCAAACGGGGCGATGAATGGAAAACAGCATTTAATACGCCCGAAGGCCATTTTGAGTACCTGGTTATGCCATTCGGACTTTCTAATGCTCCATCAGTGTTTCAGTCCTTTATGCATGACATCTTCCGAGAGTACCTGGATAAATTCCTGATTGTATACTTGGATGATATTTTGGTCTTCTCGGATGATTGGGGGTCTCATGTGAAGCAGGTCAGAATGGTGTTCCAGGTCCTGCGTGCTAATTCTTTGTTTGTGAAGGGGTCAAAGTGTCTCTTTGGTGTTCAGAAGATTTCATTTTTGGGGTTCATTTTTTCTCCTTCTACTATCGAGATGGACCCTGTTAAAGTTCAGGCCATTTATGATTGGACTCAGCCAACATCTCTGAAGAGTCTGCAGAAGTTCCTGGGCTTTGCTAATTTTTATCGTCGCTTCATCGCTAATTTTTCTAGCATTGCTAAACCGTTGACTGATTTAACCAAGAAGGGTGCTGATGTGGTCAATTGGTCTTCTGCTGCTGTGGAAGCTTTTCAGGAGTTGAAGCGTCGTTTTTCTTCTGCCCCTGTGTTGTGCCAACCAGATGTTTCGCTTCCGTTCCAGGTCGAGGTTGATGCTTCCGAAATTGGAGCAGGGGCTGTTTTGTCGCAGAGAAGTTCTGATTGCTCGGTGATGAAACCATGCGCCTTCTTTTCCAGGAAATTTTCGCCTGCTGAGCGAAATTATGATGTTGGTAATCGAGAGTTGCTAGCCATGAAGTGGGCATTCGAGGAGTGGCGTCATTGGCTTGAAGGAGCTAAGCATCGCGTGGTGGTCTTGACTGATCACAAAAACTTGACTTATCTCGAGTCTGCCAAACGGTTGAATCCTAGACAGGCTCGTTGGTCGCTGTTTTTCTCCCGTTTTGACTTTGTGGTTTCGTACCTTCCGGGCTCTAAAAATGTGAAGGCGGATGCCCTGTCTAGGAGTTTTGTGCCCGATTCTCCGGGTTTGTCTGAGCCGGCGGGTATTCTCAAAGAGGGGGTAATTTTGTCTGCCATCTCCCCTGATTTGCGGCGGGTGCTGCCAAATTTTCAGGCTAATAGACCTGACCGTTGCCCAGCGGAGAAACTGTTTGTCCCTGATAGGTGGACGAATAAAGTTATCTCTGAGGTTCATTGTTCGGTGTTGGCTGGTCATCCTGGAATCTTTGGTACCAGAGATTTGGTGGCTAGATCCTTTTGGTGGCCGTCTCTGTCGCGGGATGTGCGTTCTTTTGTGCAGTCCTGTGGGATTTGTGCTCGGGCTAACCCCTGCTGTTCTCGTGCCAGTGGGTTGCTTTTGCCCTTGCCGGTCCCGAAGAGGCCTTGGACGCATATCTCTATGGATTTTATTTCGGATCTCCCCGTCTCTCAAAGAATGTCGGTCATTTGGGTGGTTTGTGATCGCTTCTCTAAGATGGTCCATTTGGTGCCCTTGTCTAAATTGCCTTCCTCCTCTGATTTGGTGCCATTGTTTTTTCAGCATGTGGTTCGTTTACATGGCATTCCAGAGAACATCGTTTCTGACAGAGGTTCCCAGTTTGTTTCGAGGTTTTGGCGAGCCTTTTGTGCTAGGATGGGCATTGATTTGTCTTTTTCTTCGGCTTTCCATCCTCAGACTAATGGCCAGACTGAACGAACCAATCAGACCTTGGAAACATATCTGAGATGTTTTGTTTCTGCTGATCAGGATGATTGGGTGTCCTTTTTGCCTTTGGCTGAGTTCGCCCTTAATAATCGGGCCTGCTCGGCTACTTTGGTTTCGCCGTTTTTCTGCAATTCTGGGTTCCACCCTCGTTTCTCTTCAGGGCAGGTTGAGTCTTCGGACTGTCCTGGTGTGGATACTGTGGTGGATAGGTTGCAGCAGATTTGGACTCATGTGGTGGACAATCTGACTTTGTCCCAGGAGAAGGCTCAACGTTTCGCTAACCGCAGGCGCTGTGTGGGTCCCCGACTTCGTGTTGGGGATTTGGTTTGGTTGTCATCTCGTTATATTCCTATGAAGGTTTCCTCTCCTAAATTTAAGCCTCGTTTCATTGGTCCATATAGGATTTCTGAGGTTCTTAATTCTGTGTCTTTTCGTTTGACTCTTCCGGCTTCTTTTTCCATCCATAACGTGTTCCATAGGTCATTGTTGCGGAGATACGTGGCACCTGTGGTTCCATCTATTGATCCTCCTGCTCCAGTTTTGGTTGAAGGGGAGTTGGAGTATATTGTGGAGAAGATTTTGGATTCTCGTGTTTCGAGACGGAAACTCCAGTATCTGGTTAAGTGGAAAGGTTATGGTCAGGAAGATAATTCCTGGGTCTTTGCCTCTGATGTCCATGCTGCCGATCTGGTTCGTGCCTTTCATGTGGCTCATCCTGGTCGGCCTGGGGGCTCTGGTGAGGGTTCGGTGACCCCTCCTCAAGGGGGGGTACTGTTGTGAATTCTGTGGCCAAGCTCCCTCCTGTGGTCGTGAGTGGTACTGCGGCTGGTTCTGTCTATAAGCTTCCTTTGGTGGATGAGAGTGGTACTGCGGCTTCTGAGTTTCCTTCCTCAGGTGATGAGGTTAAGTCGTTAGGTGCTGTTCTATTTAACTCCACCTGGTGCTTTGATCCTGGCCTCCAGTCAATGTTCTAGTATTGGTCTTGCTTCCTCCTGGATCGTTCCTGTGGCCTCTCTATCCTGCATAAGCTAAGTTCTGCTTGTGTTATTTTTGTTTTGCTATATTTTCTGTCCAGCTTGCTATATTGGTTTTTTCTTGCTTGCTGGAAGCTCTGAGATGCAGAGGGAGCACCTCCGTACCGTTAGTCGGTGCGGAGGGTCGTTTTGCCCCTCTGCGTGGTTGTTTGTAGGTTTTTGTGTTGACCGCAAAGCTATCTTTCCTATCCTCGGTCTATTCAGTAAGTCGGGCCTCACTTTGCTAAATCTATTTAATCTCTGTGTTTGTATTTCATCTTACTCACAGTCATTATATGTGGGGGGCTGCCTTTTCCTTTGGGGAATTTTTCTATCTTCAGGGCTAGTTAGTTTCTCAGGCTGTGCCGAGTTGCCTAGGGAGCGTTAGGCGCAATCCACGGCTACCTCTAGTGTGGTGTGTTAGGATTAGGGATTGCGGTCAGCAGAGTTTCCACGTCTCAGAGCTCGTCCTATGTTTTTTGGTAAATGTCAGGTCACCTTGTGTGCTCTAAACTTCAAGGTCTATTGAGGTTCTGAATTACCTGTTCATAACAATTCGCACCATCTTGTGTACTTGCTGGGAATGTACTATATGTTGTTTACTGTTTGTGTTCCAATAAAGTATTATTGGAGTGTGTTACCCTCATCCTGTGTTGTCTGAGTAGTATTCCGCTCATGAGGAAAGAGTACAGGCACTCAGTGGGATGAGCCCCGCCCATGTGGTCTTTCTAAAGACAGCCGTATCTCCACTCCACAATCAGGCTTAAGTTTTTATGAAATATCTAATGTTTTCATACCTTAGCCAAGGCATTGCACTATTTGATGCATTTCAGCAGCAGAGAGATCCTTTATCTTTCCCATATTTCTTGAAACATTTTGCCTGCTTAATAATATGGAACATTCTTCTTAAAGTAGTTCTTTCATTGGTCTCACCTGGCAAACTAATTATCGTAGGTGTTTGAGATTGATTTCAGTGATCCAGAAAGCACTGAGCACAAAACCATCCAAAGGTTTATTTGAAAATTAAAAAAGTCTTTATTACACTTAAATCCAATTTGCATAATAATGTGGAACGCTGTGTAGATATCTACAGTGAACAAATAATGACACCCTTTGTGTTAAGGGTCAGTGGGAGTCCCAACAGTCAGATCCACAGCAACAATCCAAGAGATCATCTTAAAACCTCTGTAGATGAGTTGCTCATTTATTAGATGTTAGACCAATACATTGCTATTAGAGCTGAGCAAACTGAACTCCCTGCATGTTTGACAAAAAATATGGATTTACCAAAATTAGATTGATTGTCATTTGACTCAAATTCAGCAAAATGGCAAATGGCTAGCTGCAATTTTGCTGGACCCTTTCTACGGTCGTAAAAAATATAATGTGATGTTCACTTTGACCATCATCTCTTCTTCTTCACCCTCCACGATCCTCTGCTGCTCTCTCCAGTCTACTAAGACTCATGCAAGACTATGTTGCCAAGGCCATATGCACATAAATGACGTGCTGGTCTAGTCAGTAAGGGATGTTCCTGAGCCCAAGGAATCAGCACCAGAAGATTGGAGCGACGGAGTAGAACCATAGGTGAGAACTGCGGTGTCAGAAGATGGGTAAATCAAGTTGAGTATAATATTTGATTGTTTTTAACACATTTTTTGGCCTCTGTTTATTATGCTTTGAAGTCTGAAAGACTTTACAATATAATAAACATATTTTAATGGCAATCGGAGAATTTGGATTTGCCTTGAATTTCCTGTCAAAATTTGAGTGAATCTCCCAAATTCTAACTTCTGGATATTCACTCACTTCTAGTTGCTTGTCACTCACTTTCACTTAGCTTTAATATAGTTGATGAGATGTGGTGTTCCAACCCACTCAGAAAACATGTTTGTCACAATGGTCAATTTAAGAAAAAATAATAATAATCTACAGTGATACAGTAAAGAATTTAGGCCCCCAGTAAGTAAGGACAGGAACTAGTTTATATTATATTAGAATAGAAATATATGACAGCTTTCAGACGTTCAGGGCGCACTGATGTCTATAATAAAGAAATATGAGAACTCGAGTTGCAAGTTGCAACTGAAATTATTGAATATTTTTTCCCATTGTATTCATTCCAGTCCATAAAATGTGGCTGCACAGGTAACCTTAAACCTAAATCATAGTATTGTGAAAAGTAGATGGTAGTATAATTTTTCTGATTTATCTTGTTTTCTTGATTAGATAAGGATATATAATGCACAACTTTGCAAAATAATATCAATTCATGTTAATTTAAGCTAAAGTGGAATTTATACTTATTTCTATACCAAAAAACATAAAACATTCCCATGCCAGTATCAAGTGAAGTCAATTAACCTGCCAGTAGGTTTATGGAGCAAGAAAGGAAACCAAAGTGCCTGGAGGAAATGAATGAAAAGACCAACACTTATTCTCAGCTGCAGATGGTAACTTAGCAGGAATCGAACCTATGACCAACATACTGCAAGACAATATGGAAATTTTTTGTCACTGTCATCTTGTCAGGTAAATGCTTTCCTGGACATTATTTTGTGTACCGTAAATAGAACCATGAATTAAATTAGTCTACTTTGGGGTCATAATAATGCATACCACTTTCTATTTCCTTGTAGAAGACAACCTCATTGTTATAATTGTATAACAACTCACATGAGAAAATAGGTAAAACACTTAAAAAACTGCAATTGACCCAGCTGGTTCCTGTACAGACAAGTGATTCTGACCTCGTATTTCCTAGCAGTTTCTAGGAGCCCTAACAACAGACTAAAAGATGGCAGTTCGGACCTATGCTGCCTGAAAGTGCATCACATTTCTCCTAAGGAACTGGATGGCATAGCAGAGTGCAATTTGTCTACAGGAGGGATAAGATAGAAAGATAGAAAGAGATTCCAGAGTGAGTTAAAACAAACCATGAAATACAAAATGAAAAGATAAGGTACATACTGTTAGGTGTCGAGTTCCCGTCGCTACACAGGGGGGGAATCTCAAACCATGTCTGATGTGGTCTCCCATTCTCCTCCAGCTGCAGTGGAGCCTGCTCAGCGGAGACGTCGGTCCCAGCGTCTGGCCCAGGCTGATACTGGACGACTGGTTACTACTGTTGTTCCAGGCTCTACCTTTGTAGCCAGCAATGTTCAGCAGCAAGCAGGTCTTTCTGGGACTAAGTCCTGCTTTTCCCATACTGAGCATGCCCACGGGACGACCTCCCATTGGAGGTCGGGGGTCACATGCTTAGGTCCTGTTGTGGTTCCTATTGGACCACTAGGAAGGTCCTTGTCTGCTGCAGCTATAAAAGGTTCGTGCGGCCATGCTCTAGTATCAACCTATGTCATGAGCTTTGTTGCTTTAGTGGTCATGTCTGCATGAGGTCAGGGTTGGCTGAAATAAGCCCCTAGAATACCGACACCTCCTGTGAGGAGTTTTGTGTGCATTCCTGACTTTGTGACCACTGGTTGCTCTCTGCTCAGTTAGGTAGCTGTGATCCTCTGTGAGGTTAACAGGGCACAGAGTTTTCCTATCTGTGCAATTCTGTGAAGTAACAGAGTTCACTTATACCACCATAAAGTGCCGCAAATTCTAGCAGCAGGTTACTCTCCTGCACGGTGGACCCCAGGTTGTGAGCGCACCTATTATCACTTATATATATACTCGGTGCGTTCCGCCAACCCGAACACATACTGCTTGAGATTAAATTTAGGGGTTCCCAGTTTGGTTAATCAGCCAAACTGAAGCAGACAGCTGGGAGCTGGTGTTCTCAGACTGGGAAAGGGCCATCGATATTAACCCTCCTCAGCCTAAAAATAGCAACTCGCAGCCATCCAAGAAAAGACACATCTATTAAAAGCACCTATTCTGGCATTTTGGCTGACTCTTCCTTCTTGCCCTGGTGCAGTGGCAAGTGAGATGATAGTTTTGGGGTTGATATAAGCTGTTTTATTTCAGATGATACCAAGCCCAGGGGTAGTAATTTAGATTTGTTTACCAAAAACTTCCATTACTAACACTGTTGTCAAATTTATCAAATTTAATAAAGACACACAGAGAAAAGTCCTTTAATTGAAATAAGCCCCGCAACCCTCTTTTACCCATTTATTATTGAAAAAATAAAAAAAAATAAAAGTTATACTAACCTGTCCATTGATAATCCATATGCCGCACGATGGGCTCCAACTCCTCTACATCTAGATGCATTGCTGAATGGTGACATAACTAATTTGACTGCTTAGCCCAGCATACAGGACACACTGAGCTGTGCATGAGAACGTGGCTGCATGTAATCAATAGCAATCTTAATGACGTCACAGCCGGTAATACACAGGAGCGTTCTCACTCTCAACTCAGTGTGAGCTGGTTGTTTGGCTGAGTGGTAACATGTAGTAGAGTTGAGGATTGTCGTGTGACATCAGCATTATCAATTATCAATTATCGCCAGACAGGTAAGTATAACTTTGATTTGATTAAGCAATCACAAGACTTCCAAGAGGATAAGGCCATCTCCAAAGACTTTGGTATCCCAGATTCAACAGTGTGCAATGTTATTAAGAAATTTGCCAAGCACGGAACCTTCCTGGACTTAGGGGAAAGAGGAAAATTAACAAGAGATGTCTTCGAAGGTTGGCACGAATGGTGGAAAAACGATTTCAACAAGTACCATGAGTCACACACTAAACCAAGCAGATCTTTATAGGCAAAGGCCAAGGAAGAAACCATTGCAGAAGAAAAGACATAAAAAGTAAAGACTGATCTTTGCCAAAGAATACTTTGACAAACCACAATACTTCGGGAAAAGTGTTCTGCGGACAAATGAAACAAAAATAATGCTTTTTATCAATGCAAACAAACAGTTTGTTCACTTTACAGATGGCACAATGAAACTTATAAGAAAAAAACACTCTACCAACAGTTAAGCGTGGTGGAAGATCCATATTTCTGTGGAGCTGCTTTGCTTCCTCTGGTACTGGAGGCCTTGACCGTATCACAGGAATCGTGAAATCAGAGAATTTTCAAGATGTTTTAGAGCTAAATGTCCTACCCAATGTAAGAAAGCTTGGTTTGAGTCAAAGATCATAGGTCAATGATAGCAAGACAATGACCCAAAGCATACATCCAAATGTACACAGAAATGGTTGAAAAAGAAAAAATGGACTGTTTTTAAATGTCGAGCAATGAATCCCGGCCTTAATCAAATTGAAAATCTTTTGGTGAGCTGAAATCTGCCATTGGGAAAAAGAACTCTGCAAATATTCAAGAGCTTGAGCAAACTTCAAAGGACGAGTGGGAGAAAATGCCAGCTTAGAAGTGCAAGAAGCTTAGAGATGGCTACAAGAAACACTTGGAGGCTGTCATCAATGCCAAAGGGTGTGCAACCAAGTATTAATTAGGGGTGCCGATTGCTGCACATGCTGTATATTCTGTTTTTTCTTTGAAATTCCAACATGTAAGTTGAAAAATTATGTTTTATTTGTTGTATTACTTTGGACCACTAATTTAAAAATCTTGAGGATATACAGTAACTTTTGTACATTTCTATTTACCATACATACTCCAGTAAAAGCCGAGATTTTCTGCCCAAAAAATGGGCTGAAAGTGCCCCTCTCGGCTTATACTCGAGTCATGGAAGGAGGGAGGGTCGGCGGGTTAGGGGAAGCAATGCCTGTCTGTCAAATACTCACCTGCTTCCAGCGCTCCTGGCACGGTCCCCGCTTGTCCAACGGTCTTCAGGCACGGCAGCTTCTTCCCCTGTTCAGCGGTCACTGGTACCGCTCATTAAAGTTATGAATATGGACTCCACTCCCATAAGGGTGGAGCTGCATATTCATTACTGTAATGAGCGGTGCCACGTGACCGCTCACTACAGGAAGAAGCTGCCGTTCCCGGAGACGTGGGACATGCTGGAACCACACCAGGAGCGCCGGGAGCAGGTGAGTATGTCATATTCACCTTTCCGCATTCCACCGCCGCCTCGTCTTCCGCGTCCTCTGCAGTGACTGTTCAGGTCAGAGGGCGCGATGACGTATTAGTGTGCACGCTGCCCTCTGCCTGAACAGTCAATGCGGAGAGACGGGACACTGAGGAGCATCGACGAGAGGCAAGTATATAATTTTTTTTTTAAGTGCAGCAGAAGCAGCAGCATTACATGTGGCACAATGCTATATGGATCGTCTATGTGGCCATAAAGAACTGCTTGGAGCATTATATGGGGCATCTATGGGGCCATAACTGCATGGAGCATTATATGGGGCATCTATGGGGCCATAACTGCATGGAGCATTATATGGGGAATTTATGGGGCCATAAAGAACTGCATGGAGCATTATATGGAGCATCTATGGGACCATAAAGAACTGCATGGAGCATTATATGGAGCATCTATGGGGCCATAACTGCATGGAGCATTATATGGGGCATCTATGGGGCCATAACTGCATGGAGCATTATATGGAGCATCTATGGGGCCATAAATAACTGCATGGAGCATTATATGGGGCATCTATGGGGCCATAATGAAGTGCATTGAGCATTGTATGGAGCATCCATGGGGCCATAACTGCATGGAGCATTATATGGAGCATCTATGGGGCCATAAATAACTGCATGGACCATTATATGGGGCATCTATGGGGCCATAATGAACTGCATGGAGCATTATATGGAGCATTACATGGGGCCATAAAGAACTGCATGGAGCATTATATGGAGCATTACATGGGGCCATAAAGAACTGCATGGAGCATTATATGGAGCATCTATGGGGCCATAAAGAACTGCATGGAGCATTATATGGGACATCTATGGGGCCATAAAGAACTGCATGGAGCATTATATGGAGCATCTATGGGGCCATAAAGAACTGCATGGAGCATTATATGGGGCATTTATGGGGCCATAAAGAACTGCATGGAGCATTATATGGGGCATCTTATGGGGCCATAAAGAACTGCATGGAGCATTATATGGGGCATATTTTTATATGGAGCATCTTATGGGGCCATAATGAACTGTATGGAGCATTATATGGGGTCTATTTTGTATGGAGAATCTTATGGGGCCATAATGAACAGTATTGAGCATATATGGGGCTCCTGATTCAATATGGATATTTAAAAACACTTAACCTACTGATGTCTCAATTAATTTTACTTTTATTGGTATCTATTTTTATTTTTGAAATTTACCGGTAGCTGCTGCATTTTCCACTCTAGGCTTATACTCGAGTCAATAGGTTTTCCCAGTTTTTTGTTGCAAAATTAGGGGGGTCGGCTTATACTAGGGTCAGCTTATACTCTAGTATATACGGTATATCTGAAGATATTATACAGTCTATGAAAAAAATGAAGGGGTGTCAATAATAGTAACCACCATTATTCAGTTTTACCAATTTAGATGGTTAGACAAAACCTTTAATGAAACATCTCTGCCAACTACTAAATATAGGAAAAAAGATTAAGGTGGGAAAAACGATCAATATGCAGTAGTCCACTGTAAA
Organism: Ranitomeya imitator; assembly: GCF_032444005.1. Taxonomy (NCBI): domain Eukaryota; kingdom Metazoa; phylum Chordata; class Amphibia; order Anura; family Dendrobatidae; genus Ranitomeya; species Ranitomeya imitator. The sequence continues at coordinate 60,356,235 of NC_091285.1, forward strand.
ATTAGGTTCCAAAGCCCAGTGTAACAAGACACCTGTCAATGAGTGTACACAGAATTTTCTAGAGTAGGAGTTTAAAAAAATATTATGGAGCACCTATTATAGCTTGCTAAAGATAGGTTGTGCCCATCACTCATCAGAAAAAAGTTCCCAGTCTATCCTAGACAGGAAACTGAAATCCTTTCCGTTACTGTACACTGGAAGCTACGCTCATATTCTGCAAAGTCTGTACCATTCTTAGTGCCAAATAGAGATTGTACAAGTAGGTATAGTAATAGCCCCCTTTTTAAGTCTTGCTTAGTATTAGAGCACAATTAATTGCAATACATAATATCACCCACTTTGTGCTCTTCACAATGTAACAGTAATACTATAATGTCCTCAGACCCCTATTGTAATCCCTTAGTGTTACATTTATTGATGTTTGTACCTTAGGATCCTTACACATTAAAAGCTTTCTTTGGAAAAATAACAAAATAAAAACTCAACTAACCCTATTCCCAAAAATGCTGCAAATTAATTTAGGTTTCTAGGAGAGCACTGCCATTGTTGGAGAAATGATGAATTCCAAATTAGTGCTAAATCTGAGTACAGTTCTTTATTAAAGAAGAAGACAGTATGGGTAATGTGAGGGAGGGACACGACAATAGTCGTGGCCAAAAGCATTTGCCACAATGTGCCCTGGCCTCCCATCACATATATAGGCTGCCCGTCACTCAACATACCTGCAGCGCCTTTCTCAGCTCCATCAGGGTCCTCTGTACATTTCTGGAGGACTTCAGGAATCATTTTAGAAATAATGGAGCCACAGCACATTTCAATTCAACATACGACTTCTCTACCACTAAGGCCGCATCTGGGACAGACAGTATCTTCCGTATCCTCAGGGTTGACCCTGTGGAGGTTTAATCCGTTAAAGGACCCCCCACGACCGCTTTGCCTCAGTCCTGAGGGAATCCGCCCACGCGATAAGCTGCCACATCCTGGGTGACCTGCCCGTACTGCTTAGTCTTCTGGTGGCAACTGCAGACCAACTTATTCTGCACTGCTCACCCTGCTGTACTGCTGTAGAACCCTCTGTGACAACCCTGGTCATGGATATTGTATGCTGGGCTTGTGGCTTGAGCTGAACGTTGCGTGGTAAGATGTTGCCCAGGGTTTGCCAGCCTTCTTGAGCTGATGGGCACCCTTATCCCAACTGACTGCTATCAGGAAATATCCTACACCTTATCCAACTGTGCCCCTCCTATGTTAACCATTTCTATACTTTGTACTACAATTCCCCCATCTAATGGCCCATCTGAGGCAATGTTCTACTTTTACATTGTGCCCCATATAGTGACTGACCAGAGGTAATAAACTTTCCCTAAATATAACTTGCATATTATACACATCATAGCAGCATGGCAAATACATTTCCCATTCCTTTTAAAATGGTTGTCCCCAACCATTGTAAAATACTTTAATAAATACAATTATTAACAGAATTACAACACTTGAGGTAGAGAAAGGACACAAAGTGAGTAAAGTCCATATATATATTTTTTTTCTTCAAAGGGAGGTGTCCCCCCCCCTCCTTTGAATATGGTACGTCTGTACCCTGGAACACAGTTCCTAGCAAAATCCTGCTTTTCAACAGAATGGGCACAACGGTTCAACAAAACAAAAAGAGTCCATAGGCTCCAGATAAGAACACAGGAAGAAACAAAATCCAGCTCACCATACCGACATTCCCAAGAGCTCGGAGCACGGAACCGCTGTGTCAGGGCGTAGACGAACAGGAAAGAGAAGGAGATCCAGCTCAACGAAATAGTGAAAAATCCATAGTTTATTTCACTTAAAATATAGTGAAAGGACAAAACATCAGCATACAAAAAATATTTTAAAACCAAGGTCAAAATATTTTAAAACCAAGGTCAACGCGTTTCCGGTGACTAAGCACCCTTAATCATGATACCTGGTACAAGACATGTCTATACTTTTATACTAGTATCCGGTTATCGCTCCGGTGCTGCAATTGGTGGAATTGTCTAATCAAGCGAAAATAGACACACATGATAATGGAAGCAAGACAAGCTTGATAGAAGCACAAAAACAAATGTTTAAGTTAAACAAAAATGCAGAGAAAACAGAAATAGCATAAGATACAAAAAACTATATACAAAATGAAAATAAAATAACATAACCATAATTATTGAATAAATCCAAAAATATAATGGTAAAATAATATGTACAGTGTCATATATTGTGAACCCACATAACAATATAAAGCTTGAGTTGCTAGATGTTATTTGTAAACCCTCGGAATACTAATAAAATGCCCTAGTACCTATATACATAGTGGGTTCACAAACAACTATGAAAACAACCAAAATATGTTGGAGCAAGTAGGTAAAAGCACAGCTGCAGACGCCGTGACAATGTAACAGCAGTCGGCAAACAGGGGGAAACAAAAGGGCAGATTGATAACTATTAGGCCGGCGTCACACTTGCGAGTTTTACGGACGTAAGAGCGCAGAAACTACGTCCGTAAAACTCGCAAAACATTCGGCACAATTATTCTCTATGCCCCTGCTCCTATCTGCCGTATTTTACTTGATCCGTATAATACGGCTTTCTACGGCCGTACAAAATCGCAGCATGCTGCGTTTGTCACTGTACTGCGCAAGAAATACGCCAATGAAAGTCTATGGAAGCGTGAAAAATACGGATTACACACGGACAAGCAGTGTGACTTGCGAGAAATACGCAGCGGTGTTAGAGAGAAAAGCCGGCAATTCAGTGCGGTGTACAGTAAAATCACACTGACAGCTTACATTAGAATAGGTAGAATTAATGTGTACACATAGAATAGGTATATATATATATATATATATATATGTCAGTGAGACACATATATGTATATATATTAATATTTTTTCCAGCGCTAGACAGCTTGAAAGCCGGTAATTCAATTACCGGCTTTTTCTTTCTCCTTCCTAAACCCGACATGATTTGAGACATGGTTTACATACAGTAAACCATGTCTTCTCTCCCTTTTTTTTGCAGATTCCACACTACTAATGTCAGTAGTGTGTATCTGCAAAATTTGGCCGTTCTAGCTATTATATTTAAGGGTTAAATGGCGGAAAAAATTGGCGTGGGCTCCCGCACAATTTTCTCCGCCAGAGTAGTAAAGCCAGTGACTGAGGGCAGATATTAATAGCCTGGAGAGGGTCCACGGTTATTGCCCCCACCCTGGCTAAAAACACCTGCCCCCAGCCACCCCAGAAAAGGCACATCTGGAAGATGCGCCTATTCTGGCACTTGGCCACTCTCTTCCCATTCCCGTGTAGCGGTGGGATATGGGGTAATGAAGGGTTAATGCCACCTTGCTATTGTAAGGTGACATTAAGCCAAATTAATAATGGAGAGGCGTCAATTATGACACCTATCCATTATTAATCCAATAGTAGGAAAGGGTAAAATAAAACACAAACACATTATTTACAATTATTTTAATGAAATAAAAACAAAGGTTGTTGGAGTATTTTATTCTACGCCCAATCCAATCACTGAAGACCCTCGTTCTGTTACAAAAAAAAACATAATAAACCAACAATATCCTTACCCTCCGCAGATCTGTAACGTCCAACGATGTAAATCCTTCTGAAGGGGTTAAAACATTTTGCAGCAAGGAGTTCTGCTAATGCAGGCTGCTCCTTGCTGCAAAACCCCGGGGAATGAGGCTAAATATAGATCTATGATCTATATTTAGCTTCATTTGCGGTGAGGCGCCCTCTGCTGGCTGTTCCTAGATCGTGGGAACTTTCCTAGAAAGCTCCCAGGCTTTCTAGGAAAGTTCCTACGATCTATGAACAGCCAGCAGAGGGCGCCTCACCGCAAATGAAGCTAAATATAGATCATTGATCTATATTTAGCCTCATTCCCCGGGGTTTTGCAGCAAGGAGCAGCCTGCATTAGCAGAACTCCTTGCTGCAAAATGTTTTAACCCCTTCAGAAGGATTTACATCGTTGGACGTTACAGATCTGCGGAGGGTAAGGATATTGTTGGTTTATTATGTTTTTTTTGTAACAGAACAAGGGTCTTCAGTGATTGGATTGGGCGTAGAATAAAATACTCCAACAACCTTTGTTTTTATTTCATTAAAATAATTGTAAATAATGTGTTTGTGTTTTATTTTACCCTTTCCTACTATTGGATTAATAATGGATAGGTGTCATAATTGACGCCTCTCCATTATTAATTTGGCTTAATGTCACCTTACAATAGCAAGGTGGCATTAACCCTTCATTACCCCATATCCCACCGCTACACGGGAATGGGAAGAGAGTGGCCAAGTGCCAGAATAGGCGCATCTTCCAGATGTGCCTTTTCTGGGGTGGCTGGGGGCAGGTGTTTTTAGCCAGGGGGGGGCCAATAACCGTGGACCCTCTCCAGGCTATTAATATCTGCCCTCAGTCACTGGCTTTACTACTCTGGCGGAGAAAATTGTGCGGGAGCCCACGCCAATTTTTTCCGCCATTTAACCCTTAAATATAATAGCTAGATCGGCCAAATTTTGCAGATACACACTACTGACATTAGTAGTGTGGAATCTGCAAAAAAAAGGGAGAGAAGACATGGTTTACTGTATGTAAACCATGTCTCAAATCATGTCGGGTTTTAGGAAGGAGAAAGAAAAAGCCGGTAATTGAATTACCGGCTTTCAAGCTGTATAGCGCAGGAAAAAATATTAATATATATACATATATGTGTCTACTGACATATATATATATATATACAGTATATATATATATATTTTTCTTTTTGGGACACATGGATCACTTCTATAGCGGTATGTTGGTTTTGCAAGCCTGCGAGAAAACCACGCAGTACGGATGCCATACGGATTACATACGGAGGATGCCATGCGCAAAAAACGCTGACACACCCTGCCTACGGAGGAGCTATTTTCGGGACTTTTCAGCGTATTACGGCCGTAATATACGGACCGTATTGTTTTACGCTGTGTGTGACGCCGGCCTTAGTCTCACAAAAGAGTCGGTAATTATGCGGGAAATATAAACTACAGATTTAGTAACTAGGTGTCAAAAAAGCGACTTCATTGTTAGCAAACCCTCGGAATACTAATAAAATTCCCTGATACCTTTGAAAGTAGCAAGCTCACAGACAACCATGGATGGAAAAACAAAACAAAAAATGGCAGAGATCTCCCAAACAGGGAGTTGAAACAGCCGAAATAGGTAGGAGCAAATAGGTAAAAACACAGCTGCAGACGCCGTAACAATGTAACAGCGGCCAGCAATAAGGAGGGAACAAAAGGGAAAATAGATAGCCTCACAAAAAAGTTATTGATTAAGCAGAAAGTATAAACTACAAATTTGATTACTAGATGTTAGAGAAAACAACATCCTTATTTGTGAACCCTCAAAATACTAATAAAATTCCTTAATATCTTAGAAAGTAGCGGGCTCACAGACAGCTATGGATGAAAAAGCAAAACAATCTATGGCAGAAATCTCTCAAACAGAGAGCTGAAACAGCCAAAGTAGGTTGGAGCAAAATGGGTAGAAACACAGCTGAAGACGCCGTGACAATGTAACAGCGGCCTGCAAACAAGGAAAAACAAAGAGGCAAGTATATAGCTATTAGAAGTCTAATTTTTCTTGGATCACTTCAGATGTCACCTCGTTATATACTTCTATACCACATGAAGTGGCTATATTTGCTCTCAAATTTCATATGCAAAAGTACAGTGATTTTTCCGTAGATTTACAGTCTTATGTTATAGAGGTCACTTCTTTTCTCATGACTACAAACTTCTTTTGCTTTAACCAAATATATTTCATGCAAACCAGTGGTGTCTCAATGGGTGCCAAATATTCACCTTCCATTGCCAATCTGGTTATGAGTTGGTGGGAAGAATCTTACATATATAATGATGAGAATCCATTTAAAGACTGTATACGTTGGTACGGTAGGTACATTGATGACCTGATATTTATCTGGAGTTCTGATGTATCTACCGTACATGATTTAACAAACTATCTCAATCACAATCCATTCAATCTTAAATTTATTTCACGTCAAGACCACACGTGTATAGAGTTTCTAGATTTAAAACTAAAGGGGATACCTAATACCCCGATTGTTACTTCTACTTTCCGGAAAATCACAGCAGGGAATACAATATTGCGTGCTAACAGTCACCATTCCAAACATACTATCAAAAGTATCCCTATAGGGGAGATGGTAAGAGCAAAACGTAATTGTAGCACACTGGAAGATTACTCCCAAGAGATCGAGGGCATAAAGGATAGACTTGTGCAGAGAGGCTACAGTGACTGGCATCTAAAAAGAGCAGAAAAAATTGTCGCTCGACGACCTCGTTTCCATAGTAAACAAAATCAAAGTTTATCTCCTCAAAATCCAATCACTGTGGTCTTCCAGTACAGTAATCAATTTAATGCAATCAGGATAATTTTAACTAATAATCTGACTATTCTTAAGGAGGATGCTGATATAGCCCAAATTTTGGGTAATGGATACAGAATTGTGTCCAGAAGAGCCCCCTCTTTAGGCTCGAGCTTATCTCCGAGTTCTCTTCATGCCCACTATGCGCAACCCTCTCATTGGCTTAGCACGAAAGGCTTTTTTAAATGTGGTGCGATGGCATGTAAAACTTGCAAATTTTCGGGTAAATGCCATAATTTCACTGATGCCAGTAATCAAAATGTTTATCCCATCAAGACTTTCATGAACTGTAACACCAAAAATGTGGTATACATCATGGAGTGCATGGCATGTCATCTTAAATACGTGGGGAGTACCATACGGTCTTTAAAAACACGTATTCGTGAACATATTTATGATGTTGAAAATATTAGTGCTAATAGGAACACCTCACAAGTTTCACAACATTTTATTAATTATCATCACTCTAACCTTGAGTCACTTAAAATTTATGCGATAGAAAAAATTCATTACCATTTAGAGGAGGAGACATTGAGGTGACCCTGAGAAACAGGGAATCATGGTGGATCTTTAAACTTGGTACAAGAATTCCACATCTAATATATATTTGCCTAGAATACTACTTCCTACAATTTGTGCCAACTTCCGTGGCTTTGTCCGGAGCTAATGTCCGGAGCTAATGTCCGGAGCTAATGTCCGGAGCTAATGTCCGGAGCTAATGTCCGGAGATAAGTGACGTCAACAGTGTCCAGTGTCTGATTGGTTGCCGCCTGCTGCGAGCGACCAATCAGAAACGTGCCGTACTGTGACACACTCCGCCCGCCATTTTGGTGTGATTTTTGAATTTTTACCTCACAGCAAGTTTCTACTGCGTGGAGGCGGGCCCAGTGACGTTGCTCTTCAAGCTCCTGCCGAATTTCGTCAAAAAAATGATAATACCATTTACCAAAACTATATATATTTAGTTGTGAAGTGGTTCAGTGACATTTTCACACCAATTTTGAACTTTTGTTTGGTGTTTTCTCCATATACTGCCTATTATTCACTGACTGTTATACTGAGAGACTGCCGTTTATTAACCTCTTCTTTGCCACATTGGGTATATTGCTCTATTATTTCCGACATAAGGACATTGTCCATTATTGCCCAGCAATTTCTCTGCAATGTAAACTGCCTATTTATTAATATCTGCATTCCTGCAAAGAACTATTGCCTATTATTAACTGGCTATTTTCCTACTACCTGACACTGCCTCTTATTAACCTGTTGTTTGCCACCACCACGCTTAAAGCTGTTTAGCTTAGCCAACATGAGCTCTAATAGTAAGGATACTAATGACACAGAGCCCAAAGCTGCTGATGGCGCACGTAAGATTAGGTCTGATAGAAAGTATACTAATAATGCAGAGCAAAAAGACACCGATGCCGCACGTGTTATGAATTCTGTGGCTGAATTCACTCCTGTGGTCACAAGTGGTACTGCAGCCTCTGGGCTTCCTCCCTCAGGTGTTCTGGTGAGCTCGTTGGCTGCCTTGTTATTTAACTCCACCTGATTTTGTCTTCCTTGCTCCTTGTCAATGTTCCAGTGTTGGATCTGAGCTCCTGGATCTTTCCTGTGGCCTGCAGCTTTGCTAGATAAGTGCTTCTTGTTTTTGTTGCTGTTTTTTCTGTCCAGCTTGTCTATTCTTTTTTGCTGGAAGCTCTGAGACGCAAAGGGTGTACCGCTGTGCCGTTAGTTCGGCACGGTGGGTCTTTTTGCCCCCTTTGCGTGGTTTTTTGCTTTAGGGTTTTTTGTAGACTGCATAGTTCTCTTTGCTATCCTCGCTCTGTCTAGTATATCGGGCCTCACTTTGCTGAATCTATTTCATCCCTACGTTTGTCTTTTCATCTTGCTAACAGTCATTATATGTGGGGGGCTGCCTATTCCTTTGGGGTATTTCTCTGAGGCAAGTCAGGCTTGTATTTCTATCTTCAGGCTAGTCAGCTCCTCAGGCTGTGCCGAGTTGCATAGGTAGTGATAGGCGCAATCCACAGCTGCCTTTAGTTGTGTTAGGATAGGTTCAGGTATTGCGGTCTACAGAGATTCCACGTCTCAGAGCTAGTTCTTTTGTTTTTGGGTTATTGTCAGATCACTGTATGTGCTATGATTACTGCACACTGTGTTACTGGATTGCCTGCATAACAGTACAAGGAGCCAAACCAATGATTCTCAATAGAGGGAAAAGAGAAGTTCTGACATCATTTTTTTTTCTCAGCTCTGTCTTCAGTCTTTTTTTTCCCCTAGACATTAGGGTGCTTCAGGACACAGCTGTGGACATGGATATTAAGGCTCTGTGCTCTTCAATGGATAATCTCGTTGTAAATGTACAAAAGATTCAAGATACAATTGATCAGAAATCTATGCTAGAACCAAGAATTCCTATTCCTGATTTGTTTTTTGGTGATAGAACTAAGTTTCTGAGCTTCAAAAATAATTGTAAGCTATTTCTGGCCTTGAAACCTCATTCTTCTGGTAATTCAGTTCAACAGGTTTTGATTATTATTTCTTTTTTGCGCGGCGACCCTCAGGACTGGGCATTTTCTCTTGCGCCAGGAGACCCTGCATTGAGTGGTGTCGATGCGTTTTTCCTGGCGCTCGGATTGCTTTACGATGAGCCTAATTCAGTGGATCAGGCTGAGAAAAATTTGCTGGCTTTGTGCCAGGGTCAGGATGATATAGAAGTATATTGTCAGAAATTTAGAAAGTGGTCAGTACTCACTCTGTGGAATGAATCTGCGCTGGCAGCTTTGTTCAGAAAGGGTCTCTCTGAAGCTCTTAAGGATGTAATGGTGGGATTTCCTATGCCTGCTGGTTTGAATGAGTCTATGTCCTTGGCCATTCAGATCGGTCGTCGCTTGCGCGAGCGTAAATCTGTGCACCATCTGGCGGTATTGTCTGAGATTAAACCTGAGCCTATGCAGTGCGATAGGACTATGACCAGAGTTGAACGGCAAGAACACAGACGTCTGAATGGGCTGTGTTTCTATTGTGGTGATTCCACTCATGCTATTTCTGATTGTCCTAAGCGCACTAAGCGGTTCGATAGGTCTGCCGTCATTGGTACTGTACAGTCCAAATTCCTTCTGTCCATTACCTTGATATGCTCTTTGTCATCGTATTCTGTCATGGCGTTTGTGGATTCAGGCGCTGCCCTGAATCTGATGGATTTGGATTATGCTAAACGTTGTGGATTTTTCTTGGAGCCTTTGCGGTGTCCTATTCCGTTGAGAGGAATTGATGCTACACCTTTGGCCAAGAATAAGCCTCAGTACTGGGCCCAGCTGACCATGTGCATGGCTCCTGCACATCAGGAAGTTATTCGCTTTCTGGTGCTGCATAATCTGCATGATGTGGTCGTGTTGGGGTTGCCATGGCTACAAACCCATAATCCAGTATTGGATTGGAACTCTATGTCGGTATCCAGCTGGGGTTTTCAGGGGGTACATGGTGATGTTCCATTTTTGTCTATTTCGTCATCCACTCCTTCTGAGGTCCCAGAGTTCTTGTCTGATTTTCAGGATGTATTTGAAGAGCCCAAGTCCGATGCCCTACCTCCGCATAGGGATTGTGATTGTGCTATCAATTTGATTCCTGGTAGTAAATTCCCTAAAGGTCGTTTATTTAATTTATCCGTGCCTGAACACACCGCTATGCGCAGTTATGTGAAAGAATCCCTGGAGAAGGGACATATTCGCCCATCGTCATCACCACTGGGAGCAGGGTTCTTTTTTGTAGCCAAAAAGGATGGTTCGCTAAGACCGTGTATTGATTACCGCCTTCTTAATAAGATCACTGTTAAGTTTCAGTATCCCTTGCCATTGATATCTGACTTGTTTGCTCGGATTAAGGGGGCTAGTTGGTTCACTAAGATAGATCTTCGTGGTGCGTATAATCTGGTGAGAATCAGGCAGGGAGATGAATGGAAAACGGCATTTAATACGCCCGAGGGTCATTTTGAGTATCTAGTGATGCCGTTCGGACTTGCCAATGCTCCATCTGTTTTTCAGTCTTTTATGCATGACATCTTACGTGAGTATCTGGATAAATTCCTGATTGTTTACTTGGATGACATTTTGATCTTCTCAGCTGATTGGGAGTCTCATGTGAAGCAGGTCAGAATGGTTTTCCAGGTACTGCGTGCTAATTCCTTGTTCGTGAAGGGATCAAAGTGTCTCTTCGGTGTGCAGAAAGTTTCATTTTTGGGGTTCATCTTTTCCCCTTCTACTATCGAGATGGATCCGGTTAAGGTCCAAGCCATCCAGGATTGGACTCAGCCGACATCTCTGAAAAGTCTGCAAAAGTTCCTGGGCTTTGCTAATTTTTATCGTCGCTTCATCTGTAATTTTTCTAGCATTGCCAGACCATTGACCGATTTGACCAAGAAGGGTGCTGATTTGGTTAATTGGTCTTCTGCTGCCGTGGAAGCTTTTCAGGAGTTGAAGCGTCGTTTCTGTTCTGCCCCTGTGTTGTGTCAACCAGATGTTTCTCTTCCGTTCCAGGTCGAGGTTGATGCTTCTGAGATTGGAGCAGGGGCGGTTTTGTCACAGAGAGGTTCTGGTTGCTCAGTGTTGAAAACATGTGCTTTCTTTTCCAGGAAGTTTTCTGCTGCTGAGCGTAATTATGATGTGGGCAACCGAGAGTTGCTGGCCATGAAGTGGGCATTCGAGGAGTGGCGTCATTGGCTTGAAGGAGCTAAGCATCGCGTGGTGGTATTGACTGATCATAAGAACCTTACTTATCTCGAGTCTGCCAAGCGCTTGAATCCTAGACAGGCCCGTTGGTCGTTATTTTTTGCTCGTTTTGATTTTGTGATTTCGTACCTTCCGGGCTCTAAAAATGTGAAGGCGGATGCTCTGTCTAGGAGTTTTGTGCCCGACTCTCCGGGTTTATCTGAGCCGGCGAGTATCCTCAAGGAAGGAGTCATTGTGTCTGCTATCTCCCCTGATTTGCGGCGAGTGTTGCAGAAATTTCAGGCTAATAAACCTGATCGTTGTCCGGCCGAGAAACTGTTCGTCCCTGATAGGTGGACTAGTAAAGTTATCTCTGAACTTCATTGTTCTGTGTTGGCTGGTCATCCAGGAATCTTTGGTACCAGAGAGTTAGTGGCTAGATCCTTCTGGTGGCCATCTCTGTCACGGGATGTGCGTGCTTTTGTGCAGTCCTGTGGGATTTGTGCTAGGGCTAAGCCCTGCTGTTCACGTGCCAGTGGGTTGCTTTTGCCCTTGCCGGTCCCGAAGAGGCCTTGGACACATATTTCGATGGATTTCATTTCTGACCTTCCCGTTTTTCAAAAGATGTCAGTCATTTGGGTGGTCTGTGATCGCTTTTCTAAAATGGTCCATCTGGTGCCCTTGGTTAAATTGCCTTCCTCCTCTGATTTGGTGCCTTTGTTCTTCCAGCATGTGGTTCGTTTGCATGGCATTCCTGAGAATATTGTTTCTGACAGAGCTTCCCAGTTTGTCTCGAGGTTCTGGCGAGCCTTTTGTGGTAGGATGGGCATTGACCTGTCTTTTTCCTCGGCTTTCCATCCTCAGACTAATGGCCAGACCGAACGAACCAATCAGACCTTGGAAACATATCTGAGATGTTTTGTTTCTGCTGACCAGGATGATTGGGTGTCATTTTTGCCGTTGGCTGAGTTCGCCCTTAATAATCGGGCCAGCTCGGCTACCTTGGTCTCTCCATTTTTCTGCAATTCTGGGTTCCATCCTCGTTTCTCTTCAGGACAGGTTGAGTCTTCGGACTGTCCTGGTGTGGATTCTGTGGTGGACAGGTTGCAGCAGATTTGGACTCAGGTAGTGGACAATTTGACCTTGTCCCAGGAGAAGGCTCAGCTTTTTGCTAATCGCAGACGCCGTGTGGGTCCCCGACTTCGTGTTGGGGATCTGGTTTGGTTATCTTCTCGTCATATTCCTATGAAGGTTTCCTCTCCTAAATTTAAACCTCGTTTTATTGGTCCGTATAGGATTTCTGAGATTCTCAATCCTGTGTCTTTTCGTCTGACCCTCCCAGACTCCTTTTCCATACATAATGTATTCCATAGGTCGTTGTTGCAGAGATACGTGGCACCTATGGTTCCATCTGTTGAGCCTCCTGCCCCTGTTTTGGTGGAGGGGGAATTGGAGTATATTGTGGAGAAAATTTTGGATTCTCGTGTCTCTAGGCGGAAACTCCAGTATCTGGTTAAATGGAAGGGTTATGCTCAGGAAGATAATTCCTGGGTTTTTGCCTCTGATGTCCATGCTCCAGATCTTGTTCGTGCCTTTCATGTGGCTCATCCTGGTCGGCCTGGGGGCTCTGGTGAGGGTTCGGTGACCCCTCCTCAAGGGGGGGGTACTGTTGTGAATTCTGTGGCTGAATTCACTCCTGTGGTCACAAGTGGTACTGCAGCCTCTGGGCTTCCTCCCTCAGGTGTTCTGGTGAGCTCGTTGGCTGCCTTGTTATTTAACTCCACCTGATTTTGTCTTCCTTGCTCCTTGTCAATGTTCCAGTGTTGGATCTGAGCTCCTGGATCTTTCCTGTGGCCTGCAGCTTTGCTAGATAAGTGCTTCTTGTTTTTGTTGCTGTTTTTTCTGTCCAGCTTGTCTATTCTTTTTTGCTGGAAGCTCTGAGACGCAAAGGGTGTACCGCCGTGCCGTTAGTTCGGCACGATGGGTCTTTTTGCCCCCTTTGCGTGGTTTTTTGCTTTAGGGTTTTTTGTAGACTGCATAGTTCTCTTTGCTATCCTCGCTCTGTCTAGTATATCGGGCCTCACTTTGCTGAATCTATTTCATCCCTACGTTTGTCTTTTCATCTTGCTAACAGTCATTATATGTGGGGGGCTGCCTATTCCTTTGGGGTATTTCTCTGAGTCAAGTCAGGCTTGTATTTCTATCTTCAGGCTAGTCAGCTCCTCAGGCTGTGCCGAGTTGCATAGGTAGTGATAGGCGCAATCCACAGCTGCCTTTAGTTGTGTTAGGATAGGTTCAGGTATTGCGGTCTACAGAGATTCCACGTCTCAGAGCTAGTTCTTTTGTTTTTGGGTTATTGTCAGATCACTGTATGTGCTCTGATTACTGCACACTGTGTTACTGGATTGCCTGCATAACACGCACGTAAGCGCAAACAGCGTGCTAACAAGAGTACAGAGGATAGATGCAAGCGCATGGACACTGTTAAGTATACTAATGACACAGAGTCCAAAGCTTATGATGGCGCACGTAAGATCAGGTCTGATATAAAGTATGGTAATGATGCAGAGCGAAAAGCCGCCGATGCCGGATGTAAGCGCAAACAGCGTGTTAACAAGAGTACAGAGGATAGATGCAAGCGCCTGGATACTGTTAAGTATACTAATGACACAGAGTCCAAAGCTGCTGATGGCGCACGTAAGATCAGGTCTGATATAAAGTATGGTAATGATGCAGAGCGAAAAGCCGCCGATGCCGCACGTAAGCGCAAACAGCGTGCTAACAAGAGTACAGAGGAGAGATGCAAGCGCCTGGACACTGTTAAGTATACTAATGACACAGAGCCCAAAGCTGCTGATGGCGCACGTAACATCAGGTCTGATGATAAGTATACCAATGACGCTGAGCGAAAAGCCGCCGATGCCGCACGTAAGCACAAACAGCGTGCTAACTAGACTACAGAGGACAGACATAAGCGCCTGGACACTGTTAATGCTGCTTGCAATAAACGCATTAGTAATGAGTCTTTTGAGGACAAAACTAATCGATTAAGTAATAAAGCTGCTGCTGCACGCTCTCAACGTTGCAAACATAATATTTCCACGTCCTCAGTCATAGATTCTGCCCACAATACAGCTTCTTTGTCTCCATTCATAGAATGTGTGCAGCTTGAAGCTCCTTTAACCGTTGGTAAATCTGCACGTAAGCGCAAACACTGTCCTACTTACACTCCAAATGATAAACGCCGTCGCCTGCACACTGTTAAGTCTGCTTATAAGACATGCTTCACACCTGACTCTTCTAAGGCAACAAACAAACCATTACCAAATGCAGCTGGTGCACGCCGTGAATGGCGCAAAAAAACCGCTTGCACCTCCAGATTAATAAACTCTGACCACGATACACCTTCCAACTCCTCAGTGATTGAATCTGAGGACAGTGAAGATCCTGTACCAGGTCCACGCTTTATATATGTTGGCTTACAGAAACATTCCAATGCTCCGTTATCACAACCTGTACCTCAACATCCTACAGGTTTTACTAATGATGACAGTACCATAGTAGAACACTCCTGTGATTTGAATAAATAAAGTATATATGGATTCTAGACTCCCGATTCTTTAGAATCGGGCTGCCATCTAGTGGTCTAAATAAAAGGAAAGATCTTATGCTCTTTTATTAGTTTTCTGAGGGTTCACAAACAATGAAGTTACTTTTCTGACATCTAATAATTAAATTTGTAGTTTATATTTCCCGTATTATATATGACTCTTTTTTGAGGCTAATAGCTATCTACTTGCCTCTTTGTTTTTCCTTGTTTGCAGGCCGCTGTTACATTGTCACGGCGTCTTCAGCTGTGTTTCTACCCATTTTGCTCCAACCTACTTTGGCTGTTTCAGCTCTCTGTTTGAGAGATTTCTGCCATAGATTGTTTTGCTTTTTCATCCATAGCTGTCTGTGAGCCCGCTACTTTCTAAGATATTAAGGAATTTTATTAGTATTTTGAGGGTTCACAAATAAGGATGTTGTTTTCTCTAACATCTAGTAATCAAATTTGTAGTTTATACTTTCTGCTTAATCAATAACTTTTTTGTGAGGCTATCTATTTTCCCTTTTGTTCCCTCCTTATTGCTGGCCGCTGTTACATTGTTACGGCGTCTGCAGCTGTGTTTTTACCTATTTGCTCCTACCTATTTCGGCTGTTTCAACTCCCTGTTTGGGAGATCTCTGCCATTGTTTGTTTTGTTTTTCCATTCATGGTTGTCTCTGAGCTTGCTACTTTCAAAGGTATCAGGGAATTTTATTAGTATTCCGAGGGTTTGCTAACAATGAAGTCGCTTTTTTGACACCTAGTTACTAAATTTGTAGTTTATATTTCCCGCATAATTATCGACTCTTTTGTGAGACTAAGGCCGGCGTCACACATGCGAGTTTTACGGACGTAAGAGCGCAGAATCTACGTCCGTAAAACTCGCAAAAAATACGGCACAATTATTCTCTATGCCCCTGCTCCTATCTGCCGTATTTTACTGATCAGTATTATACGGCTTTCTACGGCCGTACAAAATCGCAGCATGCTGCGTTTGTCACCGTACTGCGCAAGAAATACGCCAATGAAAGTCTATGGAAGCGTGAAAAATACGGATTACACACGGACAAGCAGTGTGACTTGCGAGAAATACGCAGCGCTGTTAGAGAGAAAAGCCGGCAATTCAGTGGGGTGTACAGTAAAATCACACTGACAGCTTACAGTAGAATAGGTAGAATAAATGTGTACACATAGAATAGGTATATATATATATATATGTCAGTGAGACACATATATGTATATATATTAATATTTATTCCAGCGCTAGACAGCTTGAAAGCCGGTAATTCAATTACCGGCTTTTTCCTTCTCCTTCCTAAAACCCGACATGATTTGAGACATGGTTTACATACAGTAAACCATGTCTTCTCTCCATTTTTTTTGCAGATTCCACACTACTAATGTCAGTAGTGTGTATCTGCAAAATTTGGCCGTTCTAGCTCTTAAAATAAAGGGTTAAATGGCGGAAAAAATTGGCGTGGGCTCCCGCGCAATTTTCTCCGCCAGAGTAGTAAAGCCAGTGACTGAGGGCAGATATTAATAGCCTGGAGAGGGTCCATGGTTATTGGCCCCCCCCTGGCTAAAAATATCTGCCCCCAGCCACCCCAGAAAAGGCACATCTGGAAGATGCGCCTATTCTGGCACTTGGCCACTCTCTTCCCATTCCCGTGTAGCGGTGGGATATGGGGTAATAGCAAGGTGGCATTAACCCTTCATTACCCCATATCCCACCGCTACACGGGAATGGGAAGAGAGTGGCCAAGTGCCAGAATAGGCGCATCTTCCAGATGTGCCTTTTCTGGGGTGGCTGGGGGCAGATATTTTTAGCCAGGGGGGGGCCAATAACCATGGACCCTCTCCAGGCTATTAATATCTGCCCTCAGTCACTGGCTTTACTACTCTGGCGGAGAAAATTGCGCGGGAGCCCACGCCAATTTTTTCCGCCATTTAACCCTTTATTTTAAGAGCTAGAACGGCCAAATTTTGCAGATACACACTACTGACATTAGTAGTGTGGAATCTGCAAAAAAAATGGAGAGAAGACATGGTTTACTGTATGTAAACCATGTCTCAAATCATGTCGGGTTTTAGGAAGGAGAAGGAAAAAGCCGGTAATTGAATTACCGGCTTTCAACCTGTCTAGCGCTGGAATAAATATTAATATATATACATATATGTGTCTCACTGACATATATATATATATATATATATATATATATACCTATTCTATGTGTACACATTTATTCTACCTATTCTACTGTAAGCTGTCAGTGTGATTTTACTGTACACCGCACTGAATTACCGGCTTTTCTCTCTAATATATGTGTCTACTGACATATATATATATATATATATATATATATATATATATATATATATATACAGTATATATATATTTTCTTTTCTTTTTGGGACACATGGATCACTTGTATAGCGGTATGTTGGTTTTGCTAGCCTGCGAGAAAACCACGCAGTACGGATGCCATACGGATTACATACGGAGGATGCCATGCGCAAAAAACGCTGACACACCCTGCCTACGGAGGAGCTACGGACCACTTTTTTCGGGACTTTTCAGCGTATTACGGCCGTAATATACGGACCGTATTGTTTTACGCTGTGTGTGACGCCGGCCTAATAGTTATCAATCTGCCCTTTTGTTTCCCCCTGTTTGCCGACTGCTGTTACATTGTCACGGCGTCTGCAGCTGTGCTTTTACCTACTTGCTCCAACATATTTTGGTTGTTTTCATAGTTGTTTGTGAACCCGCTATGTATATAGGTACTAGGGCATTTTATTAGTATTCCGAGGGTTTACAAATAACATCTAGCAACACAAGCTTTATATTGTTATGTGGGTTCACAATATATGACACTGTACATATTATTTTACCATTATATTTTTGGATTTATTCAATAATTATGGTTATGTTATTTCATTTTCATTTTGTATATAGTTTTTTGTATCTTATGCTATTTCTGTTTTCTCTGCATTTTTGTTTAACTTAAACATTTGTTTTTGTGCTTCTATCAAGCTTGTCTTGCTTCCATTATCATGTGTGTCTATTTTCGCTTGATTAGACAATTCCACCAATTGCAGCACCGGAGTATAGACCTGTCTTGTACCAGGTATCATGATTAAGGGTGCTTAGTCACCGGAAACGCGTTGACCTTGGTTTTAAAATATTTTGACCTTGGTTTTAAAATATTTTTTTGTATGCTGATGTTTTGTCCTTTCACTATATTTTAAGTGAAATAAACTATGGATTTTTCACTATTTCGTTGAGCTGGATCTCCTTCTCTTTCCTGTCCAGATAAGAACACCCAGCTCACAATCCCCCAGGCCAAAGCAAAAAATAAGGCCCAGTATTGGCCACATAACTCTCCCATCCTTTGAGGAGAAAACATCAGGGCTTTCCTCTACCCTGAAGGATGCAGTACAGTCCTTCCATTAGCTTTTTAGGTGCAACGGTACAACAAGACATACAGACAGCAAACTTAATCTTCAGTGGCACGTGCCATGCTGCTCCAGTGGCGGCAGAATCCCATACCCGGTTTCGGGACGGGGTGACCCTGCAGCTGCAGAGGTCACAGGCTGCCATGATGAAGCAGCTGTGGTGGGGGCTTGAGAGGAAGCAGCTGCACGGGGAACTGACTGTGCTGGGCTCAGGCCCACATGTAGTTCTATCTCCTCCGGTGTGCAAAAGGTTACAGCCACTGCAAAGTAGCCCCGAGGGCAATTTTCCTTGTAAAAGGAGACTCAATCCCCTTCTTTCAGGGTCTCCCAAATATAATTGAGACAGCATTGTGTAGACTTTTTCACTAGTCCCCACATCGCAGATCAACCTGAAGCCACGGCCCACCTCTTTATAGACTAGCTGGCCATAGGTGCAGCAGCCAGCCATAGCGCCATCTCCAGGCCAACACAACTCGGCCCATGCCTCCTTTTCTCTCTGTTTCTTCTTTTCAGCAATGTCAGCTATTCAAGCCAACCTGTCTGGGGATGAGAATGGGCCTTCAGCAGTGCGAGCAAAGTAAGAGGCCCCCAGGGATGCTCCGGTGTTCACAGTGGGTCTTCCTTCCGGCACCCGGTGAGCAGATGTAAGTTCCAGGGCCCTAGACTCCTCATACAAAGGCCAGTCACCAGAGGCGGGGGGTAATGGCCTGGGCCGGGCTCCAGGGACTAGGTGCGGAGGGTGGTTCCAGCCCTCCTGGATCAATGGTTGAGGCATATTCACCACCTCTGGCTGTCGTCTTCTGACCGCGTCCATCCCATGGTTGCTGTATCTCTCCACGGAGGTTGCGCGGATAGGTTTCCCATGAAGCAGATCTGGTCTCGGCCTAGTTTCCGGTCTGTGCTTCTCTGAGGCAGTTGTTGTTTCCTTTCCCACGGCTTTTGGCTCCCCCACGGTAAAGATTCCGGTTCCTGTTGGCGTGAAGACTCCGGCTTTGCAACAGAAGATCCCGGTCCCAATGGACGTTTAGGCTCTGGAACCTGGGACTCATGCTGAAGTACAACCCGCTCTGTTGGGCTTTGCCGCTTCAAGTTTTTCGGGTGATGGACTGTTTCTGGCAGCCACTGGGATCCCCTGGCATCAGGTAAGAGTGTCGCCATTCCGTCACACAGGCAGGGCCCGCTCCTCTTCCTGCCGCCATCTCCATTTTATGCAGTCCACTCCTCCGCATTGCACCCTCCAGAAACGATGCATCGCCACCGGTGCCGGGTCACATAATGGCACTGCGCAGCTGCACCCATGATTTTCTTATGAGCCCCACCTGTTCCAAGGTGGGGTTGCTTCTGGCCGCTCCACCCACTTCTTGTCAATCTGTTTCAGGTAGCGAGGCACCAATGGCGCTCACCGTGCCCTCTGAGGGTGGTACCAAGGATGCTGTTGGGCGGGTCTTCGTGCCATTTCAGCACTGCCACGCCCACGAAGTCACAGTGAAGTCACAGTTGCTATCTTTTCTTTTGGTTCTATTTTCCTCCATCTTCATGGCCGCCATTTTGGTCACAATCAAGGTGTCAGGCAAATTTGATATTTCAGTCATCTTTAATGGGCCAGTCTCTCCTTGCCTCGCAATCTCTTTACCTTGCAGGGTGTCAGCCGACTCAGCGGAGATACCAGTCCCTTGTCCCACATTCTCAGTCTCATCTTCTTTTGTCACAATCAGTTTACTTGTCATTTCCAGGGTATCTGTTCCTCCTGGATTCCAGATTTCTGTCACATTCATATTGTCTGCCACTTGCAGAACATTACTGCTTCCTTCTTCCGCAGTTTCATCCACATCAACTTTATTTGCTGATTGCAACTTTGCAGTCTCGCAGCACAGCATGGTGTTGGTATCCTGCCAACTACGCCAAGTGTGAGGGAGGGACAGGACAGTAGTCCTGGCCACCAGCATTTGCAACAGTGTTCCCTAGCATCCCATCACATATACACGCTGCCAGTCACTCAGCATACCTGCAGCGCCTTTCTCAGTTCCATCAGGGTCCTCTGCATGTTTCTGGAGGACTTCAGGAACCACTTTAGAGATAATGGAACCACAGTCCAGTTCAACTTTTAACAGATCAACTTTACTGAGACTTGTACACAGCATTTTAATATCCTTTCCAGCATCATCATAATCAGGGTTCACAACACACAACTTCTCTCTACCACTAAGCCCGCTTCCGGGACAGACTGTACCTTCTGTATCCTCAGCGTTTACTCTGCGCAGGCTTAGTCCGTTAGAGGGCCCCCATGACTGCTTCGCCTCAGTCCTGCCCAAGCGATAAGCGATAAGCTGCCACATCCTGGGTGACCTGCCCGAACTGCTTAGTCTTCTGGTGGCAGCTGCAGACCCATTTATTCTGCACTGCCCACCCTGCTGTACTGCTGTAGAACCCTCTGCGACAACCTTGGTCACGGATATTGTATGCTGGCCTTCGGCATGAGGCGAACGTTGCGTGGCATGATATTGCCCAGGGCTAGCCAGCCCTCCTGAGCTGATAGGCACCCTGGCCCTAACTGACTGCAATCAGGAAGTTTCCTACACCTTATCTCACCGTGCCCCTCCTATGTTAACCATTTCTATACTTTGTACTAAAATTCCCCCAGCTAGTGGCCCATCTGAGGCAATGCTCCCCTTTTACATTGTGCCCCATCTAGTGGCTGGCCCAAAATAATACACTTTCCTTAAATATAACATGCATATTATACACATCATAGCAGCATGGCAAATATACTTAAAGGGGTTGGGAAAAGGTGTTACAGATATTACAACCCATTACAGTAACATAAACTGTTTTTTTAACCTCCAGACTAAAGCTTTCCTCCGGTAAAGCCAAAATCCATGGTGTGCTATCTAGTGATGAGCGAGAGTGTACCTAATACAGTAAGAGGCATATGCTACTTAATGAATAATTTGCTTCTCTTAACTAATGTGCCCAGCCAATAAGAAACGCACACAATTCACAGACTGGTTTACATTTCTGGAATAAGTTATGTATTAGTGGCTTTATTTTTCATGAATTTGATGGGATACAGGAGGAGTGGTACAGGGAAGATTAGAGTCAGTTCTCCGTTTCTGTGAAATGCAAGGAGATCAATCAAAGTCCTTGCACGGAGAAACATGTCCTGTAGTCAAACTTTATTTAAACATTAAAACAGCAGCTGGAAGGACTAAAACCAACGTGTTTCAGCTAGATAGCCTTATTCATGGTTTTAAACCAAGATTGTATAGACCAACTAAATATACAAGAGCCGGCCTAGTCTATATTATGCTCATGCTATGCCCAGCTAGCTGGCACTGGCATGTAAACAACAAAAGTCACAAAACATTCTGGCTTATTATTCTGTTTTCTTTTGGCATTATGGAAACCTGATTTTCCGTTTATTTGCCTAATTTCTTGGCATCTATGTGTAATAATTTTGTAATATCACAGTTGACTGATTAATGCAACATCTCAATAATGACACATACAGAATGAGCTCATCTTCTGCTGAGTCTTTGGCCCTTTTAAAGTTTTGTTTGCAGCCTAAGCTTTCAAAAAAGAAAAACGTGATGATTTAGCAAATGACTTGACAGAACATGTATCGAGTCAGCAAATGCAGATGCTTTGTTATTCAATCCTTAGCTTCTTTCCTGCTTAAATAATGATAAGTGTGCTGCTTCAACAATTAACAGCATCGTTGTTTGGAATCAGGTTCAAAGGATACCATAGCTTTAAATTATGTACATCCCGAGGTATTTACAGGAGACACAGAAAAGCACTACTCTGCACTTATTCTGTGTATTATTTTCATGCATACTAAACTCTAGAAGTTATAAAAACATTATACAAAAAAAAGCAAAAAACTTTTCATAATGATATAGCTGAAGGGAGCCCATTTCCACTAAAAAGGTTTATTGCTGTTTAAATTTATTTAAATTTATAAATCTCTACGACATTCAGGCAAACCAGTCAATTTAAATACACAGATAAAGAATCACTGATGGGCGGATGGCATACAATACCCTTATACTTTACTCATACCTAAAGAATATATTGCTATAGGTACGGCACACAGAGGACCCTCTACAAGCTTTCTTGACACTTAATATACTATATATTGTAAAAATAGCTAAATAATTATAGCAACAACTCCAAATTAATATTCCCTGCACAAGAAACTTCATAAATGATTAATGACGCATTTACTCGGGGTTTGGTGTTAGGGGCTGGCAAATTAGGCATCTGCCTGTAGCCCACGCTACCCCAGGGACCCCAGCCAAATAGAGGCAGACCATGCGGCAGCTGTGGGGCCCGTGAGTCAGGAGGGGATGGTACCATCACCTCCCCATCGCTCATTCAACTTTATCGGCATCTATAAGACACCTATACATTACTTATCCTATAGTTATATTTTAAATAAACACAGAGGGAGAATAAAGTATTTTATTTGAAATAAAAAACAAACTTTTCCTTTTTTATTTAAAAATAAGAAATGTAGTTATACTCGCCTAATGCCCATTCCATTAACCCCTTTACCCCCAAGAGTGGTTTACACGTTATGGACCAGGCCAATTTTTACAATTCTGACCACTGTCCCTTTATGACATTATAACTCTGGAACGCTTCAACGGATCCCAGTGATTCTGACAATGTTTTATTGTGACATATTGTAATTCATGATAGTGGTAAAAATTTCTTTGATATTACCTGCGTTTATTTGTGAAAAAAAATGGAAATTTGGCAAAAATGTTGAAAATTTTGCAATTTTCCAACTTTGAATTTTTATGCAATTAAATCACAGAGATATGTCACACAAAATACTTAATAAGTAACATTTCCCACATGTCTACTTTACATCAGCACAACTTTGGAACCAACATTTTGTTTTGTTAGGGAGTTATAAGGGTTAAAAGTTGACCAGCAATTTCTCATTTTTCCAACACCATTTTATTTTAGGGACCACATTTTAGGGTCTATATGATAGAAAATACCCAAGTGTGACACCATTCTAAAAACTGCACCCCTTAAGGTGCTCAAAACCACATTCAAGAAGTTTATTAACCCTTCAGGTGTTTCACAGGAATTTTTGGAATGTTTAAATAAAAATGAACATTTAACTTTTTTTCGCAAAAAATTTAATTCAGCTCCAATTTGTTTTATTTTACCAAGGGTAACAGGAGAAAATGGACCCCAAAAGTTGTTGTACAATTTGTCCTGAGTACGCCGATACCCCATATGTGGAGGTAAACCACTGTTTGGGCGCATGACAGAGCTCGGAAGCGAAGGAGCGCCACTTGACTTTTCAATGCAAAATTGACTGGAATTGAGATGGGACGCCATGTTGCGTTTGGAGAGCCACTGATGTGCCTAAACATTGAAACCCCACACAAGTGACACCATTTTGGAAAGTAGACCCCCTAAGGAACTTATATTGAGGTGAAATGAGCACTTTGACCCACCAAGTGCTTCACAGAAGTTTATAATGCAGAACCGTAAAAATAAAAAAAATTTTTTTTTCACAAAAATGTTTTTTCTCCCCCAATTTTTTATTTTCCCAATAGTAAGAGAAGAAATTGGACCACAAAAGTTGTTGCACAATTTGTCCTAAGTACGCTGATACCCCATATGTGGGAGTAAACCACTGTTTTGGCGCATGGGAGAGCTCGGAAGGGAAGGAGCGCCGTTTGACTTTTCAATGCAAAATTGACTGGAATTGAGATGGGACGCCATGTTGCGTTTGGAGAGCCACTGATGTGCCTAAACATTGAAACCCCCCACAAGTGACACCATTTTGGAAAGTAGACCCCCTATGGAACGTATCTAGATGTGTGGTGACCACTTTGACCCATCAAGGGCTTCACAGAAGTTTATAATGCAGAGCCGTAAAAATAAAACAAAAAAATGTTCCCACAAAACTTATTTTTAGCCCCTAGTTTTGTATTTTTCTGAGGGTAACAGGAGAAATTGGACCCCAAAAGTTGTTGTCCAATTTGTCCTGAGTGCGCTGATATCCTATATGTGGGGGGGAACCACCGTTTGGGCGCATGGGAGGGCTCGGAAGGGAAGGAGCGCCATTTGGAATGCAGACTTAGATGGAATGGTCTGCAGGCGTCACATTGCGTTTGCAGAGCCCCTAATGTACCTAAACAGTAGAAACACCCCACAAGTGACTCCATGTTGGAAACTAGACCCCCAAAGGAACTTATCTAGATGTGTTGTGAGAACTTTGAGCCCCCAAGTGTTTCACTACAGTTTATAACGCAGAGCCGTGAAAATAATTAAAAAAAAATTTCCCCCCAAAATTATTTTTTAGCCCCCAGTTTTTTATTTTCTCGAGGGTAACAGGAGAAATTGGACCCCAAAAGTTGTTGTCCAATTTGTCATGAGTGTGCTGATACCCTATATGTGGGGGGAACCACCATTTGGGCGCATGGGAGGGCTCGGAAGGGAAGGAGCGCCATTTGGAATGCAGACTTAGATGGAATGGTCTGCAGGCGTCACATTGCATTTGCAGAGCCCCTAATGTACCTAAACAGTAGAAACCCCCCACAAGTGATCCGATATTGGAAACTAGACCCCCAAAGGAACTCATCTAGATGTGTTGTGAGAACTTTGAGCCCCCAAGTGTTTCACTACAGTTTATAATGCAGAGCCGTGAAAAAAAAAAATCTTTTTTTTTCCCACAAAAATTATTTCTTAGCCCCCAGTTTTGTATTTTCCCAAGGGTAACAGGAGAAATTGTTGTCCAATTTGTCCTGAGTACGCTGATACCCCATATGTTGGGGTAAACCCCTGTTTGGGTGCACGGGAGAGCTCGGAAGGGAAGGAGCACTGTTTTACTTTTTTAACGCAGAATTGGCTGGAATTGAGATCGGACACCATGTCGCGTTTGGAGAGCCCCTGATGTGCCTAAACAGTGGAAACCCCCAATTATAACTGAAACCCTAATCCAAACACACCTCTAACCCTAATCCCAATGGTAACCCAAACCACACCTCTAACCCAGACACACGCCTAACCCTAATCCCAACCCTATTCCCAACCATAAATTTAATCCAAACCCTAACTATAACTTTAGCCCCAACCCTAACCCTAACTTTAGCCCCAACCCTAACTGTAGCCTTAACCCTAGCCCCAACCCTAATCCTAGCCCTAACCCTAGCTCTAACCCTAACCCTAGCCCTAACCCTAGCCCTAACCCTAACCCTAGCCCTAACCCTAGCCCTAACCCTAGCCCTAGCCCTAGCCCTAACCCTAGCCCTAGCCCTAACCCTAACCCTAACCTTAACCCTAGCCCTAACCCTAGCCCTAACCCTAACCCTAAACCTAACCTTAACCCTAGCCTTAACCCTAACCCTAATGGGAAAATAGAAATAAATAATTTTTTTAAATTTTTCCCTAACTAAGGGGGTGATGAAAGGGGATTTGATTTATTTTTATAGCGGGTTTTTTAGCGGATTTTTATGATTGGCAGCCGTCACACACTGAAAGACGCTTTTTATTGCAAGAAATATTTTTTGCGTTACCACATTTTGAGAGCTATAATTTTTCCATATTTGAGTCCACAGAGTCATGTGAGGTCTTGTTTTTTGCGGGACGAGTTGTCGTTTTTATTGGTAACATTTTCGTGCACGTGACATTTTTTGATCGCTTTTTATTCCGATTTTTGTGAGGCAGAATGACCAAAAACCAGCTATTCATCAATTTCTTTTGGGGGAGGCGTTTATACTGTTCTGCGTTTAGTAAAATTGATAAAGCAGTTTTATATCTTTTTTTATGTTTTGGCGCTTTTATACGATAAAAACTATTTTATAGAAAAAATAATTATTTTTGCATCGCTTTATTCTGAGGACTATAACTTTTTTGTTTTTTTGCTGATGATGTTGTATTGTGGCTCATTTTTTGCGGGACAAGATGTTGCTTTCAGCGGTACCATGGTTATTTATATCTGTCTTTTTGATCGCGTGTTATTCCACTTTTTGTTCGGCGGTATGATAATAAAACGTTGTTTTTTGCCTCGTTTTTTTTTTTTTTCTTACGGTGTTTACTGAAGGAGATAACTAGTGGGACAGTTTTATAGGTTGGGTCGTTATGGACGCGCGATACTAAATATGTGTACTTTTATTGTTTGTTTTTTTTAATTTAGATAAAGAAATGTATTTATGGGAATAATATTTCTTTTTTTCATTGTTTAGGAATTTTATTTTTATTTTTTTTTTTACACATGTGGAAATTTTTTTTTTTACTTTTTTTACTTTGCCCCAGGGGGGGACATCACAGATCGCTGATCTGACAGTTTGCACAGCACTCTGTCAGATCACCGATCTGTCTGAGAGCTATGCAGGCTTACCAAGCGCCTGCTCTGAGCAGGCACTTGGTAAGCCACCTCCCTCCCTGCAGGACCCGGATGCCACAGCCATCTTGGATTCGGGCCTGCTACAGGGAGGGAGGTAAGAGACCCTCACAGCAATGCGATCACATCGCGCTGCTGTGGGGGGCTCAGGGAAGCCCGCAGGGAGCCCTCTCCCTGCGCGAAGCTTCCCTATGCCGCCGGCACACCGCGATCATGTTTGATCGCGGTGCACCGGGGGTTAATGTGCCAGGGGCGGTCCGTGACTGCTCCTGGCACATAGCGCCGGATGTCAGCTGCGATAGACAGCTGACACCCGGCCGCGATCGGCCGCGCTCCCCCCGTGAGCGCGGCCCATCGCCCTGGACATACTCTTCCGTCCATGGGAATTAAGGCCCACCCCACATGGATGGAATAGTACGTCGGATGGCAGAAAGGGGTTAAAGCTCTCGTCTCCTGCAATAAAACAAAAATTATTATTATTTATTTATATAGCACCATTGATTCCATGGTGCTGTACATGAGAAGGGGTTACATTCAAGTTACAGATATCACTTACAGTAAACAAACTAACAATGACAGACTGATACATAGGGGCGAGGACCCTGCTCTTGCGGGCTTACATTCTACAGGATTATGGGAAAGGAGACAGTAGGTTGAGGGTTGCAGGAGCTCCGGTGTTGGTGAGGCGGTAGCTTCGGTAGTGATGAGGCGGCAGTGGGGTCAGTGTAGGCTGTAGGCTTTCCTGAAGAGAAGGGTTTTCAGGTTCCGTCTGACTGATCCGAATGTGGTTGATAGTCGGACGTGCTGGGGCAGAGAATTCCAGAGAATGGGGGATATTCGGGAGAAGTCTTGGAGGCGATTGGATGAGGAGCGAATAAGTGTGGAGGAGAGAAGGAGGTCTTGGGAAGACCGGAGATCACGTGAGGGAAGATATCGGGAGATTAGTTCAGAGATATATGGAGGAGACAGGGTATGGATGGCTTTGTAGGTCAGTATTAGTAATTTGAACTGGATACGCTGAGGGAATGGGAGCCAGTGAAGAGATTTGCAGAGGGGGGAAGCAGAGGAGTAGCGAGGAGAGAGATGAATTAGTCGGGGAGCAGAGTTAAGAATGGACAGGAGAGGTGCAAGGGAGTTAGCAGTGAGGCCACAGAAAAGGATGTTGCAGTAGTCAAGGCGGGAGATGATGAGGGCGTGCACAAGCATTTTAGTAGATTGACGGTTGAGGAAAGGATGGATTCTGGAGATATTTTTGAGCTGGAGGCGACAAGAGGTGGAAAGAGCTTGGATGTGCGGTTTGAAGGACAGGGCAGAGTTGAAGGTTACTCCGAGGCAGCGGACTTCCGGTATGGGGGAAAGCATGATGTAATTGATTGCAATAGATAGGTCAGGTAAGGAAGATCTATGGGATGGAGGAAAGATGATGAGTTCAGATTTGTCCACATTGAGTTTGAGGAAGCGAGAGGAGAAGAAGGAGGATATGGCTGATAGGCACTCTGGGATATTGGACAGCAGAGCGGTGACATCTGGGCCACAGAGGTAGATCTGAGTGTCATCAGCATAGAGGTGGTACTGGAATGGGACTTTATGAGTTGCCCCAAGCCAAGTGACAGATGTGTGGAAGTGGGTGAGCTGGCTTATAGCCTTAACTACCAGCTCTAGTAAGAACAGTGAAATGAAGCCTCAGCCTGAGGGATCCGAGACAGAGAGCCAACCAGAGAAATCAAGAAGACCCGAGAGAGACGACCACAAAAATCAAGATGACCCCAGAGAGAGCTGACCAGAGAAACTGAGACAAAGCGAGAGAGAGATGGCCAGTGGAACTCAGGCTAGTGTAGCGTAAATTACGGTACAGAGGGGACCACGCTTCAGGAAATGAAGGCAGCAGGAGAAAAGGCATCATTGAAGCGACTAGTTGATAAGGGACTTGTGGTCTTCTGTTAGGGCCTGTATTGTGATTGTTACTACCAACGCACTGACTATGTGACGATAGTGAAAAGCATGAGACTGACTGTGTCACACTATAGGCCAGGGTATTAGAACAGAGACACCATTACCCATCATTATTGTTTATTGCCTTGTATGCTAGAGTTTTATTGTTAAAATTGTTATAGCAACTTCCACCCTCAAAAGGGGTATACATTTCCTATGTAAAATACTTCACCGCAATTCAATAAATTGACAAACCTTCTTAATTCTGCATCCTAATCACATAAACTGTTGTGCCTAATTATTAAATTATCTTTGGTTAAGTTACAAATGAATCCTCATCTTCTGAACTGTTGCATCTGATCACCTGTTTACAGACACTGCATGAGTAAGTGCAGCCCCAGCCTCTTGTGACATCACATTTAAGACTCCTCTCAAATGAAATGTTACAAGAACTTCAGTAAAAAAGAAATATTTAGGGATTAGCTACATAGGGAAAAGTGTAGGTGATATGTGTTGAGTTCCCACCGCTGCACAGGGGGATTCTCGAGCCATGTCCACTGCAGTCTCCCATTCTCCTCCAGCCACAGTGGAACCTGCTCAGCAGAGATGTCAGTCCCAGCGTTTGGCTCAAGCTGATACTGTGCGAATGGTTACTGCGGCCTTTCCAGGCTCTGCCTTCTAGCCAGCACTGATCAGCAGCGAGCAGGCATTTCAGGGACTAAGTCCTGCTTTTTCCATACTGTACATGCCCATGGGACGAACTCCCATTGGAGGTCGGGGGTCACATGCTCAGGTCCTGTTGTGACTCCTATTGGACCATCAGGAAGGTCAGGGAGTGCTACTACTATAAAAGGTTTGCATGGCCGCTCGGGCCATGCGCTAGTGTAAACCCGTTAACATGTGTGTGTGTGGATATATGCCTGTCAATGTATCAAAGCTCCGAATCATTCCCCTTCCTAGAGTTGTTGACTGCTTGCAAATGGTGGAGCTACCTAGCGCCTGACAGTGCGATCCTGCACAATTAACACAAGAGACAGCGTCTATTAGCAGCGACCGACAGTGCGGCACCCTGCGAAAATAGTGCGTTTTCCTGGCCCAAGTTAGGGTGTTTAGTGGCTTCCGCCAGAGCGGTGCTGCACGCACTCTTGTGCAATAAATCTTTAGTTTAGTTTATTCCCTGATGCCACCATAACGGTGTCGAGCGCAAGAGATCTAGAGGGACTCTTACCCTGAGTCTTGGGGCAGAGTTCTGTGACTCCTTGCTTGCACTCTCTGTGCGGTATCACGGCCTTGTGACGCAACAGGGTTCGCTTCCTTCATATCGGGTGAAGCTAACCCGTGTGTGACTTCTCTTAATACCGCCATATAGTCCGTCATTACTGAGCAGCAGGTGTCTTTTCTGCACGGTGGACCCCGGACTGCGAACGCATCTTATATGGCCTCTATTTAATATTTGGTGCGTTCCGCCAGACCTAACACCATGTAATAAAGCAAATGACATAAGTGGTTAGGGTGTGAGGATGGATATAAGGCTACGTTCACACTAGCGTTATGCTAGTGTGCGTCGGGTTAGCGTCGGGCGACGCAGCGGCGACGCACGCGTCATGCACCCCTATGTTTAACATGGGGGACGCATGCATTTTTGTTTGTTGCGTTGTGCGACGCATGCGTCTTTTTTGCCGCAAGCTTTGGACCAAGAAAACGCAACAAGTTGCATTTTTCTTGCGTCCGATTTTCGGCAAAAAACGACGCATGCGTCGCAAAACGCAGCGTTTTTGCGTGCGTTTTGCTGCGTTTTTGCGTGCGTTGTGCGTTGCGTCGCCGACACAGCTGCGCACAACGCTAGTGTGAACGTAGCCTAAGCGATGAGTGAGCACTAAAATGCTCGGATGCTCGTTACTTGAACCGAGCAGTTCATAATATCCAGATGTTTTTTTCGAGTAACGATGGGAGTGAATAAGAAATCCTAGCATTTTTCCAGCAGACCTTACCAGGAGATCTGAGGGACGGTAATTATGTTAAAATGGCTTTAAAAAGTGTTGAATTGAAGGAGAACAGTATGGGGAAGACACCTGGAAGCATCTCTGACTCCCAAATCGCTGCTAAGAACTATGGTGTCACACTTTTACTCCACTTTAAGGCCTGACAATAAAACATTCAAAATCAAAGAGGAATTGGAGTTTACAGAAAAAAAAAAAGAGACCGGCCTATACAGGTAACACTTCCGACAATATCTTGACATGTGACATATACCTTTTCTCCTCAAACAGAGTCTGGCTGCTTTACATGTGTATTTACTTAGGAGGGATTTACCTTCCATGGATAACCTGCTTTTACTACAATTAGGGTAAATATACATTCTTGATTATTGATATACACAAGTATTTTGTGCCTGATTGATGTATGTTTGTTTGGAATCTGCAATTAATGTTTCATGACGTTTTGAACATCCCACATGGGAATATAACTACTTATCAGATTTAACAAATCATGAGCCATATATCACCAACCATTTGTGCATGTAAACTACCTTTGCATATATACTGGACTTCATCTTCTTCATCTTCTTATGCCAACCTGGATGTGTGGAGTCTCTTCGTCACTTCCCTTTTGTGTTTTCATTATTTTTAAATAATTGAATATATTTAATAAAGTTATATAATTTATTTATATTAATAGCTGCTATTGCTTCCTTTTTTCTTGGATTCTCTGTAAAATGAGTTGTATATAATTAAAAAATTAAAAAGGATTAAAAAAATAATTTAAGAAAAACCAAAATTGAAATTTGTATTTAAAAATTGGAAATTTCAGTGCAATTTAAGAAGGTAGCAAGAACTGCCAAAAATTAGATGGAAGAGGGACTCAGAGACACACTCTATTAGACATAAAGGAGGGCCTCATAAACATTCTGTTCAAATTGTCATGTAGTGTTACTCCTAGACTCATAAAGGCTATGCGCTAAGAACAAAGCCAGCCAAAAATTGCAAACAGGGTGAGCAACGCAACCTTCAAGGCATGAACAGTAATATCCCATTCAAATGTTGTGAACAAAGTGTAGTTGTGGTACTCATACACTCAGAAAAGCTCTGCACAATGTGCAAAACGTGCCAAAAGTTACAAGCAGGATCACCCATACACCTTTGAAGACACCAACTGTAGTACCTCACTCAAATATTATGAACAACATGTAGTAGTGGTAGTCTTACACTCATAAAAGCTCTTCACACACTGCAAAGGCTGCCAAAAATTACAAGCAGGACCACCCATACACCCTTGAAGGCACCAACTTAAGGGCCTCATTTAAATATTGAAGATTTGAAACACTTTATGTGCTTCTGTCATCTGGTGGTGTGGAAAAGTCAGGGCTGATCCAGTCTTTGTTCATTTTTATCGACCAGGTATTGTTTGACCATCTTTTAAAAACTTTTCCCTCCTTGTCAAAAATATCCTGTCATCAGGGCCAGGACATCGGGAGGGTCTCATGAAATTGGCTCAGGCCTTTGACAGTGTACCCCTGCCTCTGCTGCACCTGGTGTGTGTCTCCCTCGCATCTCCTCCTTGGATGGGCAAGGAAGTTTGCCTCCTGCCATTAGCATTTTCCACAATGGCCTTCTGGTATAGCACCACTTTAGTAGACCTATCTGCCTAAGGAAGGAGAGATGCAAGGTTCTCCTTGTAGCATTGATCTAGCAACGTGAACAACCAAGTCGGCCATATGTGCCAAGCTCCCTACAGCCAACAATTCCCTGTCTCCACCATGATGACAACTCTCCATCTCCTCCTCCTCCCTCTCTTCCACCTCCTCCCTCTCTTCCACCTCATTTCCCTCCTCAGCCTACACGCGTAGGAAAGATGGGATGAAGCTTGTGTGAGGACTAGACCCTGTTGTGGTAGCAACCAGCTCCTGTCCCTCTTCCTCCTCAGACTCCACCTCCTTATTACCCAATCCATGCTGAACAGATGAGATCAGGCTGGGCTGGTAGTATCTCCCTATCTCATGTCTTCCTCATCTTCACCTGGTCTGCTTGCAAAGTTTCATGTTTAATTGTGAGCTGCAACTGTTTAAGTAGATGCAGAAGCGGGATCACTGCAATGATTATGACTTCATCGCCACTCACCATCTTTGTGTCATCATCAAAGTCTTGGCAAAACGCACAAATATCAGTCATCCATACCCACTCTTCAGTTGCTATGTGCGGAGGCTGACCAGAATACCAATGGGAGAATTAGAGCTGGTATTCCAAAAATGGCCCCTGCTACTGACAAAGCCTTGCCAGCAAGTGCAGTGTGGAGTTTCAGTGCTTGGTCACGTCACACAACAGTCGGTGAGCTGGTACTTGTATGTGCCGCTGCAGCACCGCCAGAGCGGTGGCAACTGAAGCTGACTTGTGGAAATGGGGCTCAGGTGATGTTCCTGGACAAGGGCTGGTACAATGTGGCAATGCCACAGCAGAATAAATAGTGGCGGCTGCGAACACAGTACTGAGTACTGTTGGACGGCTGCCGCCTGGAGTCAACGAAAGCATCCCTGTCTACAAGCCTTAACAGCAACTTCCAGCAGCCTGGAAATAGCTTTGAACTCTTTTTTTGGTGTAGAGACAGCTGAACCCTGTGCATGGACATGGATTTGGAAGTGCCTAACGATGGTGCCTCAGAATGTGCAAGGACAGGTGCAGGGCAGGAGGCATCTGTGCCAGTGTCATGAACAGGGGATTGGCAAGCACCTAACACAGGGGAGGTGGCAGTGGGGTCACCTGCTGGCACTGATTATGGACCCATGCGTTTGGCCTACTGAGTCAGGCTCTTAGTGGTCAGACCCTGCTGATCTTGGCATGGCACAAGTTGCAAATGGCATTTTGTTTGGCTCAGAACTCTCTTTAAAAAAGTCCCAGACTGGGGAACACCTAACTCTTTGACGGAAAAATTCAGTGCTCTGCGTCATCCATTGTCTCATCTTCCATCTCCTGACTTGGTGACTTAACAACAACAACCTGACTTATCGGCTACTGTGTCTCTTCATAATCTGCCTCCTTAAAATTTGCAGTTTTGTGCATCAGTAAACAGCATGTCCTCCCGTCCTTGTTGGAACATGCAGAGTGAAAGGCCTTAATCATGAAATGATGATGTAAAGATCTCCTTGGAGTGTCCTAGTGTGGTATCACTGGTATCATGAGTCTCGACATAGGGGAAGGAAGGAGAATCAGGGTGAGGATATAATGTTTCAGACTCTTAGCTGGTGATACTGGACCGTATGGAAGACTAGAGGGTTCTGGCAAGCATTATCTGCTATACAACTGACCACCTGTTCACATTGATGTGGCTTCAGAAGTGGTGCCTCGAGCCTCCTTACAAAGTGGGACAGGAACCTATGTATCATGGATGGGTGTGTTGCTTTTGCTCCAGCAACAGGTGCAGTCACATCTGTCCCATGTTCTCACCATCTGCATGCACTATTATCACAACTTTCCCATCCGATACCACACGCCTTATGCATTTTCTAGTTGCTAGGCCTCCGGAAACCACGTTTCCTTGATTAATTGAAACTAAATTTTTTAACAAAAAAAAAATTTGGTAATTTGGTCACCCCACCTGAAGCAGGCCAAGCATTTTTTTTTAAACCACTGTAATTTCGCACAAAGCGGGTTAAATTGTATGGACGAATATAGGTAATTTTTGATACAAAAGAAATTTGGTCAACTGCAGCAGGCCAAGCATTTTTTTTTAACCCTGCTGTTCTGTTCGTTTCCACTATACACTTGTACTGCTCTGGTCATTTTTGACTGGACCTAATAAAATGCTGTTTTAGCTACTTAAAATTTTTTTGGGGAATACCTGTTGGATTATTGTACTGTATGTGAGCATGGTTGGTCATTATAAAAAAAAATACGTAAAAAGCTAAATTTTTTTTATTTATTTTGTGTTTATAAAGGTTACAAGGGCTTATTGAATTCTGCACATAAATTACAAATTTGAGCTTAACTAACTAAAACAACTACTACTACTACTATAACAACTATAACTAACTATAACTAAAATTAACTATAGTATAAAATTTTACTGCGTGCAAACATTTTTTTTAAAAATTGGAAAAATAATAAAAAAAATTAAAAAATCAGGTTTTTTTTTCAGAAAATCTTCACATAATTCTATTGTTTACATTCAGTACAACAATAATACACTAATGCCTAGTCCATTATCATGTCTGGCTTTCTATCTTCTCGATTGCTTATTGCATCATCATTGTGCATTGTGCTCATAAGTATCCCTTGTTTATTTTTTTTGGAACATAGGAAACCACTGTTGTGTCTTGAGTGAAATAAAACATGAAACTATGTACACCTCTTTTGCTGAGAATACCTTGTGGAAGCTCAGGCTTGTTTGCACAGAACTGTACTGAAAGCCAATTTTTTTTTTTTTACACTTGTACTGTTCCCGGTCAAAAATGACCGAATAGCATTTTAGCTAATTTTATGGTTTGCATGTGTAAATCTGCACCTAAAGCAACTGTTTACTTCATAAACAATAGTAGATGCAATAAGTAGTCTCAAAAGAAATTATAACTCATTTGTTTTACTCAAAAAATGGCTAAAATTAGCTAAAATGCTATTCGGTCATTTTTGACTGAGAACAGTACAAGTGTGAAAAAAAATGTGGAGCAAAAACTAAACCAAAAAAAGGACCCTTAGAAAGAACCCCTCAAATTAGGAAAATAGAAATAACCACAAGTTTCAGAACCGCATAATGAATTGTTTAAAAAATATCAAAGATCAAAAACGGTCATTTTTGACCGAACAGTACAGCAGGGTTAATTTCAATCCACCATAATTTCACATGGATGGCAATACAGTCATTATTTTCATCCCCCCAAAAAAGTTGATGCCTGCAGCACCTATTTATTTAACAACAGACTGCAAAGCCCTAAGCCCTACCTAGAGGCTGTATTCAGCCACTCTCCCTACTCCAGCAGCTGTCCCTAGGCCCTATAATGTATCACATAGAAACAGCAAAGCACAATATTAGCTCTTAGAAGGACTTTTAGTATGATGGTTCACCAAAGTATCATCACTAGAGTTGAGCGACCTTGACCTTTTTAGAGTCGAGCCGGGTTTCGCGAAACCCGACTATCTCAAAAGTCGGGTCGAGTGAAATCGGCCGATTATGACGTAAAGTTGGGATCGACCGAAACACGAAACCCAATGCAAGTCAATGGGGCAGCATAGTCGGCAGTGAGTGGGGGCCAGGAAAACACCTAGAGTGCCCATTTTAATGTCAAAACCATCCATTCTTCTTAATGAAGCTTGTCAAGCGTAATTTACCTTATAATAATTGGAAGGCATTTGAAATTGGGGGTCATTTGGCTAAAGTTGTGGTGGGTAGGGCTGGTTCAAGTAATTAGTGGGCCCAGGAAATCTGGACCACGTCACGGCAGTGGAGCAGGGAGAGGTAAGTATTTCAACTTTGCAAGTGCTGTGAACCTGAGCAAGCAGGGGGGGCCCACTCGTTGGCATTGGCACTGGCACAGGGCCCCTCAAAGTACAGCGGTGTGTTTGCACGGCGGGGGCGCCTCCCACCGGCAGCAACACTTTTGCGTACTATGAGAGGCCCTGTGCCAGTGACGTCGCCAACTAGTATTCCTCCCCCCACCTGATGAAGGAACCTGCACTTTCATCTGCACCTTCCTCTTTGTCCCCGTGTAAGGTGGTATGGTATGCGGGAAGAGCAACCTGACTTTCAGCAGGGTCACAATGTTGTTGTGTAGCGTGCACGGGGAATGTTGCGTTATGGGTCAATGTACCAGCAGACTCATCTATCACTGGCTGGGCAATGGGCAGGATGAGGAGGAAACACAGATATAGGCCCAAAGAATAAAGTTGGCTAAATGCAGTTCAAAATTGGTAACACAGGAATAACCAGGGGGCATTGCAGTGGAGGACAACTGGAATGAGAGGCTGACACAGAGAGTGGGCCCAAATCAGTAAGTAGTCGAAATGCAGTTCAAAATTGGCAACCGTAGTAAACAGGCGGCACAGCTTTGTTCAGTGGAGGAGAACAGCAAGGAGTGGCAGACACCGATAGTAGGCCCCAACCCAACTAGTAGGCCAAATGCAGTCTAACATTAACAACTACTTAACGAGCGCCTGAAAACGGAATTTCAGGACAGGAAACCAGGAGAACAGCAAGGAGTGGCAGACACCGATAGTAGGCCCCAAACCAACTAGTACGCCAAATGCAGTTGTTCCGTTTAACCACAATTTAATGAGAGCCTGAAGATAGAAGTTCAGGAAAGGCAACCTGGAGAACACCTTGGAGTGGAACACACCATCTCTCTACACCTCATACCCAATTTGTAGGCCTAATGCAGTGTAGTTTCCAAGAACTACTAAACGAGAGCCGGAAGATCGAAGCTCAGGAAAGGCAACCTGGAGAACACCTTGGAGTGGAACACACCATCTCTCTACACCCCATACCCAATTTGTAGGCCTAATGCAGTGTAGTTTCCAACAACTACTAAACGAGAGCCGGAAGATCGAAGCTCAGGAAAGGCAACCTGGAGAACACCTTGGAGTGGAACACACCATCTCTCTACACCCCATACCCAATTTGTAGGCCTAATGCAGTGTAGTTTCCAAGAACTACTAAACGAGAGCCGGAAGATCGAAGCTCAGGAAAGGCAACCTGGAGAACACCTTGGAGTGGAACACAGCATCTCTCTACACCCCATACCCAATTTGTAGGCCTAATGCAGTGTAGTTTCCAAGAACTACTAAACGAGAGCCGGAAGATCGAAGCTCAGGAAAGGCAACCTGGAGAACACCTTGGAGTGGAACACACCATCTCTCTACACCCCATACCCAATTTGTAGGCCTAATGCAGCGTAGTTTCCAACAACTACTAAACGAGAGCATGAAGATCGAAGCATTGGCGAGGAAACCTGGGGAACACCTTGGAGTGGAACACACCATCTCTCTACACCCCATACCCAATTTGTAGGCCTAATGCAGTGCAGTTTCCAACAACTACTAAACGAGAGCCGGAAGATCGAAGCTCAGGAAAGGCAACCTGGAGAACACCTTGGAGTGGAACACACCATCTCTCTACACCCCATACCCAATTTGTAGGCCTAATGCAGTGTAGTTTCCAAGAACTACTAAACGAGAGCCGGAAGATCGAAGCTCAGGAAAGGCAACCTGGAGAACACCTTGGAGTGGAACACACCGTCTCTACACCCCATACCAAATTTGTAGGCCTAATGCAGTGTAGTTTCCAACAACTACTAAACAAGAGCATTAAGATTGAAGCAATGGAGAGGAAACCTGGGGAACACCTTGGAGTGGAACACACCGTCTCTCTACACCCCATACCCAATTTGTAGGCCTAATGCAGTGTAGTTTCCAAGAACTACTAAACGAGAGCCGGAAGATCGAAGCTCAGGAAAGGCAACCTGGAGAACACCTTGGAGTGGAACACACCATCTCTCTACACCCCATACCCAATTTGTAGGCCTAATGCAGTGTAGTTTCCAAGAACTACTAAACGAGAGCCGGAAGATCGAAGCTCAGGAAATTCAACCTGGAGAACACCTTGGAGTGGAACACACCATCTCTCTACACCCCATACCCAATTTGTAGGCCTAATGCAGTGTAGTTTCCAAGAACTACTAAACGAGAGCCGGAAGATCGAAGCTCAGGAAAGGCAACCTGGAGAACACCTTGGAGTGGAACACACCATCTCTCTACACCCCATACCCAATTTGTAGGCCTAATGCAGTGTAGTTTCCAACAACTACTAAACGAGAGCCGGAAGATCGAAGCTCAGGAAAGGCAACCTGGGGAACACCTTGGAGTGTAACACACCATCTCTCTCCACCCGATACCCATTTTTTAGGCCTAATGCAGTGTAGTTTTCTACAACTACTAAGCGAGAGTCGGAAGACCGAAGCAATGGCAAGGAAACCTGGGGAACACCTTGGAGTGTAACACACCATCTCTCTCCACCCCATACCCAATTTGTAGGCCTAATGCAGCCTAATTTCCGACAACTACTAAACGAGAGCATGAAGATCGAAGCTCAGGAAAGGCAACATGGGGAACACCTTGGAGTGTAACAAACCCTCTCTCTACACCATGGAAGGGCTGATTCTTAGGAAGGAAGGCTGTCGGAAAGAAGCAGGGCGCGTCCGAGGGTGATTATATTCTTATTAGGTATATACTCACCCTCGGACGCGCCCTGCTTCTTTATTTGTAATGAATGTTTATTTGCAATGTGGTTTTGACTTACTCTATTTTTTTGGTAAATAATGATTTTATTATTTTCATTGTTTTGCATCTTCTTGGCAATAATATAAAGAAGACGTGACAGGACAACACTCGGTGGATGCCATATCTGTGTTTTAAATTGAAAAAAACTTTCAGTTAACTACTTGCAGGAGAAAGTTATTGTAGCTGGTGGACATTTTTAGTACTGTACCAGATTTTTGTTGTATGTGTTTGTTTTTAATGTTAAAATGTCTGCATTTGATATCTCTCCAGTATTTTCTTTTTTATAAGCAAAATACTTATTTTTATATTTTCTGATGTTGGTTCCAGGGGTACACGGGCAGCAGTGGTGTGGTCAGTGGAGGCCTAGTGGAAGGAGTGACCGCAGACAGGCATCGAAGGCCTAAAATAATAACACATGGCTGTTGGCAATTTTAAATTGGTTCCAGGGGTACACGGGCAGCAGTGGTGTGGTCAGTGGAGGCCTAGTGGAAGGAGTGACCGCAGACAGGCATCGAAGGCCTAAAGTAAAAAAATTGGGCTGGCTGTAGGCAATTTTAAATTGGTTCCAGGGGTACACGGGCAGCAGTGGTGTGGTCAGTGGAGGCCTAGTGGAAGGAGTGACCGCAGACAGGCATCGAAGGCCTAAAATAATAACACATGGCTGTAGGCAATTGTAAATTGGTTCCAGGGGTACACGGGCAGCAGTGGCCTGGTCAGTGTAGTAGTAGTAGAAAGAACGGACCGCAGACAGGCATCGAAGGCCTAAAATAAAAAAATTGGGCTGGCTGTAGGCAATTTTAAATTGGTTCCAGGGGTACACGGGCAGCAGTGGTGTGGTCAGTGGAGGCATATTGTAAGGAGTGACCGCAGACAGGCATCGAAGGCCTAAAATAATAACACATGGCTGTAGGCAATTTTAAATTGGTTCCAGGGGTACACGGGCAGCAGTGGCCTGGTCAGTGGAGGCCTAGTGGAAGGAGTGACCGCAGACAGGCATCGAAGGCCTAAAATAATAACACATGGCTGTAGGCAATTTTAAATTGGTTCCAGGGGTACACGGGCAGCAGTGGTGTGGTCAGTGGAGGCCTAGTGGAAGGAGTGACCGCAGACAGGCATCGAAGGCCTAAAATAATAACACATGGCTGTTGGCAATTTTAAATTGGTTCCAGGGGTACACGGGCAGCAGTGGCCTGGTCAGTGTAGTAGTAGTAGAAAGAATGGACCGCAGACAGGCATCGAAGGCCTAAAATAAAAAAATTGGGATGGCTGTAGGCAATTTTAAATTGGTTCCAGGGGTACACGGGCAGCAGTGGTGTGGTCAGTGGAGGCGTAGTGGAAGGAGTGACCGCAGACAGGCATCGAAGGCCTAAAATAATAACACATGGCTGTAGGCAATTTTAAATTGGTTCCAGGGGTACACGGGCAGCAGTGGCCTGGTCAGTGTAGTAGTAGTGGAAAGAATGGACCGCAGACAGGCATCGAAGGCCTAAAATAAAAAAATTGGGCTGGCTGTAGGCAATTTTAAATTGGTTCCAGGGGTACACGGGCAGCAGTGGTGTGGTCAGTGGAGGCGTAGTGGAAGGAGTGACCGCAGACAGGCATCGAAGGCCTAAAATAATAACACATGGCTGTAGGCAATTTTAAATTGGTTCCAGGGGTACACGGGCAGCAGTGGTGTGGTCAGTGGAGGCATATTGTAAGGAGTGACCGCAGACAGGCATCGAAGGCCTAAAATAATAACACATGGCTGTAGGCAATTTTAAATTGGTTCCAGGGGTACACGGGCAGCAGTGGCCTGGTCAGTGTAGTAGTAGTGGAAAGAATGGACCGCAGACAGGCATCGAAGGCCTAGAATAAAAAAATTGGGCTGGCTGTAGGCAATTTTAAATTGGTTCCAGGGGTACACGGGCAGCAGTGGTGTGGTCAGTGGAGGCATATTGTAAGGAGTGACCGCAGACAGGCATCGAAGGCCTAAAATAATAACACATGGCTGTAGGCAATTTTAAATTGGTTCCAGGGGTACACGGGCAGCAGTGGCCTGGTCAGTGTAGTAGTAGTAGAAAGAACGGACCGCAGACAGGCATCGAAGGCCTAAAATAAAAAAATTTAAAATTGGTTCCAGGGGTACACGGGCAGCAGTGGTGTGGTCAGTGGAGGCATAGTGGAAGGAGTGACCGCAGACAGGCTTCGAAGGCCTAGCATAACAAAAATGTCAATACAATGGTATTGTCAGTGGCAGGCATTGAAGGATGTCAGCGCATAGACTAAACATTGGTGGAGCTGTGAGATAATTTTGCAAGTGGTAGAGCACTGTTTGAGCTGGGGGGGGGAACTGTCTTGTGGCCGGCGGTACAGGCCCAGGGCCCCTCATATTACAACGGTGTGTCTGACGTTGGGTGCGCACCACCACCGCCAGAGACACTTTATTGTACTAGGAGGGACATAGTGGCAGTGCCGTCGACCAAAAGCGGGCACACCCACCTCTTCAGACAAACAGCACTCTCACGGGTGCTGTCGCCAAGTGTCGATACCACGGCCCCGTGTGGGGAGTTTGGCCATTTAGTGAGGTGTAAACATGTCGTATGCTGGACAATCAGGTGCAGAAAATTACGAGATTGGAAAAGGCATTCAGAATAGTCCACAGGCAAGACCTTTTCATAGGAAAGCTAGGTGTCGGCCGGGCAAGGTGGGGCAAAAGATTTCGAAATCCAGTTGTGGTTCATTTTAATGAAGGTTAGATCATCTACATTTTGGGTAGCCAGACGAGTCCTTTTTTCTGTTAGTATTGAACCTGCAGCACTGAATACTCTTTCTGATAGGACACTAGCTGCCGGGCAAGCAAGCTCCTGCAATGCATATTCTGCCAATTCTGGCCAGGTGTCTAATTTTGATGCCCAGTAATCAAATGGGAATGACGGTTGAGGGAGAACATCGATAAGGGATGAAAAATAGTTTGTAACCATACTGGACAAATGTTGTCTCCTGTCACTTTGAATTGATGCTGCAGTACCTGTCCTGTCTGCGGTCATAGCAAAATCACTCCACAACCTGGTCAGAAAACCCCTCTGGCCAATGCCACTTCTGATTTCTGCCCCTCTAACTCCTCTGGTCTGCTGGCCCCTGCAGCTCGTGTGAGAACGATCACGGGCGCTGTGTGCAGGGAATGCCAGAAGCAAACGGTCAACAAGAGTTGATTGTTTGGTTGCTAATATTAGTTCCAAGTTCTCATGTGGCATTATATTTTGCAATTTGCCTTTATAGCGAGGATCAAGGAGGCAGGCCAACCAGTAATCGTCATCGTTCATCATTTTAGTTATGCGTGTGTCCCTTTTGAGGATACGTAAGGCATAATCCGCCATGTGGGCCAAAGTTCCAGTTCTCAAATCTGCGGTTGTGCTTGGTTGAGGGGCAGTTTCAGGCAAATCCACGTCACTTGTGTCCCTCCAAAAACCAGAACCCGGCCTTGCCGCGCCACCAATTTCCAGTGGCCCCGGAAAAGCTTCCTCATTAAAAATATAATCATCCCCATCATCCTCCTCGTCCTCCTCCTCCTCTTCGCCCCCTAACTCGTCCTGTACACTGCCCTGGCCAGACAATGGCTGACTGTCATCAAGGCTTTCCTCTTCCTCAGCTGCAGACGCCTGATCCTTTATGTGCGTCAAACTTTGCATCAGCAGACGCATTAGGGGGATGCTCATGCTTATTATGGCGTTGTCTGCACTAACCAGCCATGTGCATTCCTCAAAACACTGAAGGACTTGACACATGTCTTGAATCTTCGACCACTGCACACCTGACAACTCCATGTCTGCCATCCTACTGCCTGCCCGTGTATGTGTATCCTCCCACAAAAACATAACAGCCCGCCTCTGTTCGCACGGTCTCTGAAGCATGTGCACTGTTGAGTTCCACCTTGTTGCAACGTCTATGATTAGGCGATGCTGGGGAAGGTTCAAAGAACGCTGATAGGTCTGCATACGGCTGGAGTGTACGGGCGAACGGCGGATATGTGAGCAAAGTCCACGCACTTTGAGGAGCAGGTCGGATAACCCCGGATAACTTTTCAGGAAGCACTGCACCACCAGGTTTAAGGTGTGAGCCAGGCAAGGAATGTGTTTCAGTTGGGAAAGGGAGATGGCAGCCATGAAATTCCTTCCGTTATCACTCACTACCTTGCCTGCCTCAAGATCTACAGTGCCCAGCCACGACTGCGTTTCTTTCTGCAAGAACTCGGACAGAACTTCCGCGGTGTGTCTGTTGTCGCCCAAACACTTCATAGCCAATACAGCCTGCTGACGTTTGCCAGTAGCTGCCCCATAATGGGAGACCTGGTGTGCAACAGTGGCAGCTGCGGATGGAGTGGTTGTGCGACTGCGGTCTGTGGACGAGCTCTCGCTTCTGCAGGAGGACGAAGAGGAGGAGGAGGGGGTGCGA
The DNA here is from genome assembly GCF_032444005.1 of Ranitomeya imitator. Classification (NCBI taxonomy): domain Eukaryota; kingdom Metazoa; phylum Chordata; class Amphibia; order Anura; family Dendrobatidae; genus Ranitomeya; species Ranitomeya imitator. Next base: position 60,399,460 of record NC_091285.1, read on the forward strand.
ACGGCTACAGCCAACTGTTTCCTAGACCGTGGGCTAGGCAGAACTGTCCCAAACTTGCTGTCCCCTGTGGACCCTGCATCCACCACATTTACCCAGTGTGCCGTGATGGACACGTAACGTCCCTGGCCATGCCTACTGGTCCATGCATCTGTTGTCAGGTGCACCTTTGTGCTCACAGATTGCCTGAGTGCATGGACGATGCGCTCTTTAACATGCTGGTGGAGGGCTGGGATGGCTTTTCTGGAAAAAAAGTGTCGACTGGGTAGCTCGTAGCGTGGTACAGCGTAGTCCATCAGGGCTTTGAAAGCTTCGCTTTCAACTAACCGGTAGGGCATCATCTCTAACGAGATTAATCTAGCTATGTGGGCATTCAAACCCTGTGTACGTGGATGCGAGGCTAAGTACTTCCTTTTTCTAACCATAGTCTCATGTAGGGTGAGCTGGACTGGAGAGCTGGAGATCGTGAAACTAGCGGGGGTGCCGGTGGACATGGCAGACTGAGAGACGGTGGGAGATGGTATTGTTGCCGCCGGTGCCCTAGATGCAGTGTTTCCTACTACAAAACTGGTGATTCCCTGACCCTGACTGCTTTGGCCTGGCAAAGAAACCTGCACAGATACTGCAGGTGGTGCGGAAAATGGTGGCCCTACACTGCCGGAAGGGATGTTGCGTTGCTGACTAGCTTCATTGGCCGAGGGTGCTACAACCTTAAGGGACGTTTGGTAGTTAGTCCAGGCTTGCAAATGCATGGTGGTTAAATGTCTATGCATGCAACTTGTATTGAGACTTTTCAGATTCTGTCCTCTGCTTAAGGTAGTTGAACATTTTTGACAGATGACTTTGCGCTGATCAATTGGATGTTGTTTAAAAAAATGCCAGACTGCACTCTTTCTAGCATCGGATACCTTTTCAGGCATTGCAGACTGAGCTTTAACCGGATGGCCACGCTGTCCTCCAACAGGTTTTGGCTTTGCCACGCGTTTTGGGCAAGATACGGGCCCGGCAGATGGAACCTGTTGCGATGTTGATGCCTGCTGCGGCCCCTCCTCCTCCGCTTCAGAACTGCTGCCGCCTGCACCCTGTTCCCCCAATGGCTGCCAATCGGGGTCAAGAACTGGGTCATCTATTACCTCTTCTTGTAGCTCGTGTGCAACTTCGTCTGTGTCACCGTGTCGGTCGGTGGTATAGCGTTCGTGATGGGGCAACATAGTCTCATCAGGGTCTGATTCTTGATCATTACCCTGCGAGGGCAATGTTGTGGTCTGAGTCAAAGGACCAGCATAGTAGTCTGGCTGTGGCTGTGCATCAGTGCACTCCATGTCAGATTCAACTTGTAATGGGCATGGACTGTTAACTGCTTCACTTTCTAAGCCAGGGACGGTATGTGTAAAGAGCTCCATGGAGTAACCCGTTGTGTCGCCTGCTGCATTCTTCTCTGTTGTTGTTTTTGCTGAAGAGGACAAGGAAGCGACTTGTCCCTGACCGTGAACATCCACTAACGACGCGCTGCTTTGACATTTACCAGTTTCACGAGAGGAGGCAAAAGAGCTAGAGGCTGAGTCAGCAAGATAAGCCAAAACTTGCTCTTGCTGCTCCAGCTTTAAAAGCGGTTTTCCTACTCCCAGAAAAGGGAGCGTTCGAGGCCTTGTGTAGCCAGACGACGAACCTGGCTCCACAGCTCCAGACTTAGGTGCAATATTTTTTTTCCCACGACCAGCTGATGCTCCACCACTACCACTACCCTCATTACCAGCTGACAATGAACGCCCCCGGCCACGACCTCTTCCACCAGACTTCCTCATTGTTTTAAAAACGTAAACAAACTAACGGTATTTGTTGCTGTCACACAACTTACACGGTGAGCTATAACTTCAGTATGATTTAGCTACCCCTTTACAAGTGAGTGAGACCACAACGAAAATCAGGCACAATGTTACACACTCTGTTGTTGGTGGCAACAAATGAGAGAGATGCCACACACGCAGGACTGTCACTGAAGCACAAATGTAAATATTAATCTCCCACTGTTTTTTTTTTTTTTTTTTTCAGGGAGACTTTAGGAAAAAAAAAAATAGAATAACATGATTTTTTCAGGAAGAATTTAGAAACCAAATAAAATAAAATGATTTTTTCAGGGAGAATTTAGAAAACAAATAAAACAAAAAAAGGCTTTCTATGGCCCACTGAGTGAGAGATGACGCACACAGGAGTCAGGAGTGGTACACAAGCCCAGAGGCCAATATTTATCTCCCACTGATTGATGTAGTGATTTTTTCAGGTAGATTTTGGAACCCAAATCAAGCTAAAAAAATAATAGGCTTTCTATGGCCCCCAATTGGAGAGAGAGAGAGAGATGGCACACCCAGGAGTCAAGACTGGCACACAAGCAGAAAGGGCAATATTAATCTCCCACTGATTTGTTTTTTTTTTTTTTCAGGGAGACTTTAGGAAAAAAAATAATAGAATAAAATGATTTTTTCAGGAAGAATTTAGAAACCAAATAAAATAAAATGATTTTTTCAGGGAGAATTTAGAAAACAAATACAACAAAAAAAGGCTTTCTATGGCCCACTGAGAGAGAGAGATGACGCACACAGGAGTCAGGAGTGGCACACAAGCCCAGAGGCCAATATTTATCTCCCACTGATTGATGTAGTGATTTTTTCAGGTAGATTTTGGAACCCAAATCAAGCTAAAAAAATAATAGGCTTTCTATGGCCCACAATTGGAGAGAGAGAGAGAGATGGCACACCCAGGAGTCAAGACTGGCACACAAGCAGAAAGGGCAATATTAATCTCCCACTGATTTGTTTTTTGTTTTTTTTCAGGGAGACTTTAGGAAAAAAAATAATAGAATAAAATGATTTTTTCAGGAAGAATTTAGAAACCAAATAAAATAAAATGATTTTTTCAGGGAGAATTTAGAAAACAAATAAAACAAAAAAAGGCTTTCTATGGCCCACTGAGTGAGAGATGACGCACACAGGAGTCAGGAGTGGCACACAAGCCCAGAGGCCAATATTTATCTCCCACTGATTGATGTAGTGATTTTTTCAGGTAGATTTTATAACCCAAATCAAGCAAAAAAATAAATAGGCTTTCTATGGCCCACTATTTGTGAGAGAGATGGCACGCTCAGGACTGGCACACAAGCCCAGAGGCCAATATTAATCTCCCACTTTTTTTTTTTTTGTTCCAGGGAAAATTTATAAACCCAATAAAAAAAATAATAAATAGGCTTTCTATGGCCCACTATCTGAGAGAGAGAGATGGCACGCTTAGGACTGGCACACAAGCCCAAAGGCCAATATTAATCTCCCACTGATTGATTTATTGATTTTTTCAGGTAGAATTTAGAACCCAAATAAAGCAAAAAAAAAAAAAAAAGGGCTTTCTATGGCCCACTGAGTGAGTGATGATGCACACAGGAGTCAGGAGTGGCACACAAGCCCTGAGGCCAATATTTTTCTCCCACTGATTGATGTAGTGATTTTTTCAGGTAGATTTTAGAACCAAAATCAAGCAAAAAAATAAATAGGCTTTCTATGGCCCACTGACTGAGAGATGGCACACACAGGAGTCAAGAGTGGCACACAAGCCCAGAGGCCAATATTTTTCTCCCACTGATTGATGTAGTGATTTTTTTCAGGTAGATTTTATAACCCAAATCAAGCAAAAAAATAAATAGGCTTTCTATTTCCCACTATTTGTGAGAGAGATGGCACGCTCAGGACTGGCACACAAGCCCAGAGGCCAATATTAATCTCCCACTTTTTTTTTTTTTGTTCCAGGGAAAATTTATAAACCCAATAAAAAAAATAATAAATAGGCTTTCTATGGCCCACTATCTGAGAGAGAGAGATGGCACGCTTAGGACTGGCACACAAGCCCAAAGGCCAATATTAATCTCCCACTGATTGATTTATTGATTTTTTCAGGTAGAATTTAGAACCCAAATAAAGCAAAAAAAAAATTGGCTTTCTATGGCCCACTGAGTGAGTGATGATGCACACAGGAGTCAGGAGTGGCACACAAGCCCTGAGGCCAATATTTTTCTCCCACTGATTGATGTAGTGATTTTTTCAGGTAGATTTTATAACCCAAATAAAGCAAAAAAATTAATAGGCTTTCTATGGCCCACTGACTGAGAGATGGCACACACAGGGATGGCACTCTAGCAGAAATGTCAATCTTAATCTCCCACAAAAAAAAAAAAAAAAACAGGGAGTGTCCTTCAATTACTATCTCCCTGCAGTAATCTCAGCCAGGTATGGCAGGCAGCAATAAGGAGTGGACTGCTGCACAAATTAAATAAAAAGTGTGTACAAACAAAAAAGATAGCTGTGCAGAAAGGAAGGAACAAGAGGATTTGTGCTTTGAAAAAAGCAGTTGGTTTGCACAGCGGCGTACACACAGCAATGCAGCTATCAGGGAGCCTTATAGGGCAGCCCAATGAGCTACAGCGCTGAGGGGGAAAAAAAAAAAATGTAGATCCACTGTCCCTGCACACCGAAGGTGGTGTTGGGCAGTGGAAATCGCTACAGCACAAGCGGTTTGGTGGTTAATGGACCCTGCCTAACGCTATCCCTGCTTCTGACGAAGCGGCAGCAACCTCTCCCTAAGCTCAGATCAGCAGCAGTAAGATGGCGGTCGGCGGGAACGCCCCTTTATAGCCCCTGTGACGCCGCAGACAGCAAGGCAATCACTGCAATGCCCTTCTCTAAGATGGTGGGGACCAGGACCTATGTCATCACGCTGCCCACACTCTGCGTTTACCTTCATTGGCTGAGAAATGGCGCTTTTCGCGTCATTGAAATGCGACTTTGGCGCGAAAGTCGCGTACCGCATGGCCGACCCCGCACAGGGGTCGGATCGGGTTTCATGAAACCCGACTTTGCCAAAAGTCAGCGACTTTTGAAAATGAACGACCCGTTTCGCTCAACCCTAATCATCACTAGAGGACTTTGATTCCTAAAGCTGTGCACACTGGCCTGGACAACTACACTTTCCCTCCAGTCAGAACTGTTCCTGAGCTGTGCAATGATGTCAGTAAGCCAAGCATTGCGGATCCAGTCTTTTTATAACATCTGATGAAGTAATGTGGCAAGCCAATCACAGTAATGCCACTACCAAGATGGCTACGGCATTGCAATGGCTGGCAGGCAATCTTCGCATGTTTATTGGCTGTGTAACAGGCGCAAATCATGCAAGTGGATTCGAGCATTAAACTCAAACACAAGTCAATGCTCAACGAGTGCCGAGCACATCCAAGCATCCAGATACTCAAGTGATAGCCCAATATCACCGAGCACATTCGCTCATCACTAATGAATATTTAGAAAATATGTAGTAGGTGCCGGACAACCCCTTTAAGCATAAGTTCTGAAATTACCCTCTCAGTGTATTTGCTTTTTTATCCTATCATTGTGTCTGTATTATATTAGTAATGTACCAACACAACATCGCCAGGTTTTTTCCAATATAAACTATGGCCATCACCTTTACTGCCTCTTTTACAGCATTCTAGTAATTTGCATATACTGTAAGCCCACACCCCCTCTGCATAGCCATAAAAATACCTTTAAGGGTATGTGCACACGTCAGGATTTCTTGCAGAAATGTTCCTGACAAAAAACGGACATTTCTGCCAGAAATCCGCATGCGTTTTTACCGTGATTTTACCGCGTTTTTGGTGCGTTTTTTGTGCGTTTTTTTCCCAAATGCATAGAATTGCGGGAAAAACGCAGAAAATCCGCAAAAATAATGATCATGCTAATTTTTTTACCGCAATGCATTTTTTTCGCGGAATAAAACGCATCCATGTGCACAAAACATGTAGAATGCATTCTAAATGATAGAATGCATAATGTATGCATTTTAAATGAGTTTTTATAGCGTTTTTAGCGTGAAAAAACGCGAAAAAAATGCGAAAAAACCTGAAGGTGTGCACATGGCCTTATAATTCTCTTATATGGCGCGGTCCAGTCTGCTCAGCGCCTCCTTTCTCCTAGAAATTGCCATCTTCCTGCCCCTCTTCGTATGGATGACACATCCTACGGCATCCATACAGCGCCCCCAAACTCGCTAATGTGCAATCGTACTTCATTCTGCCCTGCATAGGGCAGAATAAACTAATGTACTGTGCATTCTCTGGCTTTACTTCTGGATCATCTTCACTTTCTCCGCTCTCCTGGCTCATGAACATTATAGTACTTTACGCCGTGAGTGAGACTGAGAGCATTGTTGTGGATGACATAGGATGTTTCATCCATATGAAGCAGGGCAAGAGGACGGTGCTTGTGAGTAGAGAGGAGGCCTCAACCAAGATCAGTGACACCTATCGAGCCGATTCAAGCCATATGAGGGGAAATTAAAATGTTTTTTATGGGCTTGGTATTCAGTCAGCCACTTTATGTTAGGTCGGATAGTTATGTGATTCCTCTGTGCACCAATTGTCAGGATTCAATTTATTTGATTATTGCCACTATTAGCTTTACTAAGACATTACCTTCTGTTTTTCTTTTCAATGTATTGCGACTTTTTCCACTGTACACATAAGTGTATATCCTCTTATGGTCACTGGGGTCCTCTCTCTTTCACTTGTAAAGTGAAGGCTCTTATTGTCAGTGGGGTTCTCTCCCTCTCTCACCTGTAAAGTATAAGCTCTTATGAGAAGCAGAATCCTCTCTCTCTCTTCAGTAGAGTAGAGTATAATTTCTTATTGTCAGTGAGGTTCTCCTACTCTTTTGCCAGTTAGGTGTAAGCTTTCACGATCATCGAGGTCTCCATTTCGCCTGTAAGGTGTAAGTTCTTATGGTCAGCAGGGCCAACTCAAACTCTACTTTTCCCCATATGTAATTTCCGAGTAATTGCAGAATTTCAAGTATTGTGATTCACCGCAAATCAATTTTTTGTGAAAAACTAGTCAAATTCAAGGAATTCGAATTTGAAAAGATCCTCTAAACCAGGGGTGTCAAACTGCATTCCTCGAGGACTGCAAACAGGTCATGTTTTCAGGATTTCCTTGTACTGCACAGGTGATAATTTAATCACCAACTCATTATTTGTGTAGGTGATTAAATTATCACCTGTGCAGTACCAGGAAATCCTGAAAACATGACCTGTTTGCAGCCCTCGAGGAATGCAGTTTGACACCCCTGCTCTAAACTGTAGGTACCACTGAATTTCAGGAAATTTGACTCAAAGTCAATCCTCCGCAGATCGACCCGACACTCACGAAGAAGAATGTCATGCCAGTTCAATGTGGGTTAAATATATTTTATTTATTTAAAAATACAGTTTAGAAATCAATTAAAAGAAAGTCATGAGCTAGTTAGTCTAATCCTCTGGAAAGCTGAAATGTCAAAGGAAAAACATTTAAAAGATTCTGGAAGCCAGACAAAATCTATTAAGAGGAAAATTAAACTACTTTTCTGGTGCTGGCCGGTTCCAGTACCTAGTCAAAACCTTTAAAATTATTTAACATTAATGGTCTGGAAAATCATCTTAAATGAAAATTAGTCATTACAGATACTGTTGTCATGCTACATATATTCACAACGGGATTCAATCTCAAACTCAATTTTGCTTGATTATAGAATTTTGAAAACTATTTTTTTCCCGCAGGGAGTGTAGAAAAACAGATGCCCTACATACCTAATATTTCATTTAACCCTTAATACAGGATTCACACTTTCTACAACCTTACATTAATAAGAATATAATCAGAATAATAGTTTGGGAATTTATATATATCATATATACTCGAGTATAAGCTGAGATTTTCAGCCCAAATTTTTGGGCTGAAAGTGCCCCTCTCGGCTTATACTCGAGTCAAGGTGGGTGGCAGGGTCGGCGTGTGAGGGGGTGAGGGCGCTGAGGCATGTGAGGGGGTGGGACCGCTCATTAGAGAAATGAATAGGCAGCTCCACCTCCCATAAGGGTGAAGCCGCCTATTCATTTCTCTAATCAGCGGTGCCGGTGACCGTTGATAGAGGAAGAGGCTGCGGCACCGAAGACAGCTGTCCGGGAGACGGAGCCGGACGCCGGGACCAGGTGAGTATCGCATATTTACCTGTCCCCGTTCCAGCCGCCGGGCGCCGCTCCATCTTCCCGGCGCCGCTCTGTCTTCGCGTCCTCTTGCTCTGACTGTTCAGGTCAGAGGGCGCGATGACGCATATAGTGTGCGCGGCGCCCTCTGCCTGATCAGTCAGAGCGGAGAGACGCCGGGACCGGACGCCGGGAGCTGCAAGCAAGAGAGGTGAGTATGTGTTTTGTTTTTTTTTATTGCAGCAGCAGCAGCAGCAATGGCACAGATATATGTGGAGCTCTATGGGGAAATATGAACGGTGCAGAGCACTATATGGGGCACAGGTATGGGACAATATGAACGGTGCAGAGCACTATATGGGGCACAGGTATGGGACAATATGAACGGTGCAGAGCACTATATGGCACAGATATATGTGGAGCTCTATGGGGAAATATGAACGGTGCAGAGCACTATATGGGGCACAGCTATGGGACAATATGAACGGTGCAGAGCACTATATGGGGCACAGGTATGGGACAATATGAACGGTGCAGAGCACTATATGGGGCACAGGTATGGGACAATATGAACGGTGCAGAGCACTATATGGCACAGCTATGGGGCAATATGAATGGTGCAGAGCACTATATGGCAGCTATGGGGCAATAATGAACGGTGCAGAGCACTATATGGCACAGCTATGGGGAAATATGAACGGTGCAGAGCACTATATGGCACAGCTATGGGGCAAGAATGATCTATTTTTATTTTTGAAATTCACCGGTAAATGCTGCATTTCCACCCTAGGCTTATACTCGAGTCAATAAGTTTTCCCAGTTTTTTGTGGCAAAATTAGGGGGGTCGGCTTATACTCGGGTCGGCTTATACTCGAGTATATACGGTATGTATATGTGCATAGAATTGAAAAAAAACTTAAAATAATGAATTTTTTTTAAATTATTTATTATCACATACCAAAAAAAGTTAAACACAGACAACACAGAAAAAATTGTTAACCCCTTAAGCCCCAAGGGTGGTTTGCACGTTAATGACTGGGCCAATTTTTACAATTCTGACCACTGTCCCTTTATGAGGTTATAACTCTGGAACGCTTCAACGGATCCCAGTGATTCTGACAATGTTTTCTCGGGACATATTGTACTTCATGATAGTGGTAAAATTTCTTTGATATTACCTGCGTTTATTTGTGAAAAAAATGGAAATTTGGCGAAAATTTTGAAAATTTTGCAATTTTTCAACTTTGAATTTTTATGCAATTAAATCACAGAGATATGTCACACAAAATACTTAATAAGTAACATTTCCCACATGTCTACTTTACATCAGCACAATTTTGGAACCAACATTTTTTTTGTTAGGGAGTTATAAGGGTTAAAAGTTGACCAGCAATTTCTCATTTTTACAACACCATTTTTTTTAGCGACCACATCTCATTTGAAGTCATTTTGAGGGGTCTATATGATAGAAAATACCCAAGTGTGACACCATTCTAAAAACTGCACCCCTCAAGGTGCTCAAAACCATATTCAAGAAGTTTATTAACCCTTCTGGTGCTTCACAGGAATTTTTGGAATGTTTAAATAAAAATGAACATTTAACTTTTTTTCACAAAAAATTTATTTCAGCTCCAATTTGTTTTATTTTACCAAGGGTAACAGGAGAAAATGGACCCGAAAGTTGTTGTACAATTTGTCCTGAGTACGCCGATACCCCATATGTGGGGGTAAACCACTGTTTGGGCGCATGACAGAGCTCGGAAGCGAAGGAGCGCCATTTGACTTTTCAATGCAAAATTGACTGGAATTGAGATGGGACGCCATGTTGCGTTTGGGGAGCCCCTGATGTGCCTAAACATTGAAACCCCCCACAAGTGACACCATTTTGGAAAGTAGACCCCCTAAGGAACTTATCTAGAGGTGTGGTGAGCACTTTGACCCACCAAGTGCTTCACAGAAGTTTATAATGCAGAACCGTAAAAATAAAAATCATATTTTTTCACAAAAATTATCTTTTCGCCCCCAATTTTTTATTTTCCCAAGGGTAAGAGAAGAAATTGGACCCCAAAAGTTGTTGTACAATTTGTCCTGAGTACGCTGATACCCCATATGTGGGGATTAGGGTTGAGCGAAACGGGTCGTTCATTTTCAAAAGTCGCCGACTTTTGGCAAAGTCGGGTTTCATGAAACCCGATCCGACCCCTGTGCGGGGTCGGCCATGCGGTACGCGACTTTCGCGCCAAAGTCGCGTTTCAATGACGCGAAAAGCGCCATTTCTCAGCCAATGAAGGTAAACGCAGAGTGTGGGCAGCGTGATGACATAGGTCCTGGTCCCCACCATCTTAGAGAAGGGCATTACAGTGATTGGCTTGCTGTCTGCGGCGTCACAGGGGCTATAAAGGGGCGTTCCCGCCGACCGCCATGTTACTGCTGCTGATCTGAGCTTAGGGAGAGGTTGCTGCCGCTTCGTCAGAAGCAGGGATAGCGTTAGGCAGGGTCCATTAACCACCAAACCGCTTGTGCTGTAGCGATTTCCACTGCCCAACACCACCTTCGGTGTGCAGGGACAGTGGAAGCTACATTTTTTTTTCCCCTCAGCGCTGTAGCTCATTGGGCTGCCCTAGAAGGCTCCCTGATAGCTGCATTGCTGTGTGTACGCCGCTGTGCAAACCAACTGCTTTTTTCAAAGCACAAATCCTCTTGTTCCTTCCTTTCTGCACAGCTATCTTTTTTGTTTGTCCACACTTTTTATTTAATTTGTGCATCAGTCCACTCCTTATTGCTGCCTGCCATACCTGGCTGAGATTACTGCAGGGAGATAGTAATTGTTGGACACTCCCTGTTTTTTTTTTTTTTTTGTGGGAGATTAAGATTGACATTTCTGCTAGAGTGCCATCCCTGTGTGTGCCATCTCTCACTCAGTGGGCCATAGAAAGCCTATTTATTTTTTTGCTTGATTTGGGTTATAAAATCTACCTGAAAAAATCACTACATCAATCAGTGGGAGAAAAATATTGGCCTCAGGGCTTGTGTGCCACTCTTGACTCCTGTGTGTGCCATCTCTCAGTCAGTGGGCCATAGAAAGCCTATTTATTTTTTTGCTTGATTTGGGTTCTAAAATCTACCTGAAAAAATCACTACATCAATCAGTGGGAGAAAAATATTGGCCTCAGGGCTTGTGTGCCACTCCTGACTCCTGTGTGCATCATCACTCACTCAGTGGGCCATAGAAAGCCCATTTCTTTTTTTTTTTGCTTTATTTGGGTTCTAAATTCAACCTGAAAAAATCAATAAATCAATCAGTGGGAGATTAATATTGGCCTTTGGACTTGTGTGCCAGTCCTAAGCGTGCCATCTCTCTCTCTCAGATAGTGGGCCATAGAAAGCCTATTTATTATTTTTTTTATTGGGTTTATAAATTTTCCCTGGAACAAAAAAAAAAAAAGTGGGAGATTAATATTGGCCTCTGGGCTTGTGTGCCAGTCCTGAGCGTGCCATCTCTCTCACAAATAGTGGGCCATAGAAAGCCTATTTATTTTTTTGCTTGATTTGGGTTCTAAAATCTACCTGAAAAAATCACTACATCAATCAGTGGGAGAAAAATATTGGCCTCAGGGCTTGTGTGCCACTCCTGACTCCTGTGTGCATCATCACTCACTCAGTGGGCCATAGAAAGCCCATTTTTTTTTTTTTTTGCTTTATTTGGGTTCTAAATTCTACCTGAAAAAATCAATAAATCAATCAGTGGGAGATTAATATTGGCCTTTGGGCTTGTGTGCCAGTCCTAAGCGTGCCATCTCTCTCTCTCAGATAGTGGGCCATAGAAAGCCTATTTATTATTTTTTTTATTGGGTTTATAAATTTTCCCTGGAACAAAAAAAAAAAGTGGGAGATTAATATTGGCCTCTGGGCTTGTGTGCCAGTCCTGAGCGTGCCATCTCTCTCACAAATAGTGGGCCATAGAAAGCCTATTTATTTTTATTTTTTTGGTTTTATAAATTCTCCCTGAAAAAAAAAAAGGGAGATTAATATTGGCCTTTGGGCTTGTGTGCCAGTCCTAAGCGTGCCATCTCTCTCTCTCAGATAGTGGGCCATAGAAAGCCTATTTATTATTTTTTTTATTGGGTTTATAAATTTTCCCTGGAACAAAAAAAAAAAAGTGGGAGATTCATATTGGCCTCTGGGCTTGTGTGCCAGTCCTGAGCGTGCCATCTCTCTCACAAATAGTGGGCCATAGAAAGCCTATTTATTTATTTATTTTTGGTTTTAAAAATTCTCCCTGAAAAAAAAGGGAGATTAATATTGGCCTTTGGGCTTGTGTGCCAGTCCTAAGCGTGCCATCTCTCTCTCTCAGATAGTGGGCCATAGAAAGCCTATTTATTTATTTTTTTATTGGGTTTATAAATTTTCCCTGAAAAAAAATAAAAAGTGGGAGATTAATATTGGCCTCTGGGCTTGTGTGCCAGTCCTGAGCGTGCCATCTCTCTCACAAATAGTGGGCCATAGAAAGCCTATTTATGTTTTTGGTTGATTTGGGTTCTAAATTCTACCTGAAAAAATCAATAAATCAATCAGTGGGAGATAAATATTGGCCTCTGGGCTTGTGTGCCACTCCTGACTCCTGTGTGCGTCATCTCTCACTCAGTGGGCCATAGAAAGCCTTTTTTGGTTTTATTTGTTTTCTAAATTCTCCCTGAAAAAATCATTTTATTTTATTTGGTTTCTAAATTCTTCCTGAAAAAATCATTTTATTCTATTATTTTTTTTTCCTAAAGTCTCCCTGAAAAAACAAAAAAAAACAAATCAGTGGGAGATTAATATTGCCCTTTCTGCTTGTGTGCCAGTCTTGACTCCTGGGTGTGCCATCTCTCTCTCTCTCCAATTGTGGGCCATAGAAAGCCTATTATTTTTTTAGCTTGATTTGGGTTCCAAAATCTACCTGAAAAAATCACTACATCAATCAGTGGGAGATAAATATAGGCCTCTGGGCTTGTGTGCCACTCCTGACTCCTGTGTGCGTCATCTCTCACTCAGTGGGCCATAGAAAGCCTTTTTTTGTTTTATTTGTTTTCTAAATTCTCCCTGAAAAAATCATTTTATTTTATTTGGTTTCTAAATTCTTCCTGAAAAAATCATTTTATTCTATTATTTTTTTTTCCTAAAGTCTCCCTGAAAAAAAAAAAAAAAACAAATCAGTGGGAGATTAATATTGCCCTTTCTGCTTGTGTGCCAGTCTTGACTCCTGGGTGTGCCATCTCTCTCTCTCTCTCCAATTGTGGGCCATAGAAAGCCTATTATTTTTTTAGCTTGATTTGGGTTCCAAAATCTACCTGAAAAAATCACTACATCAATCAGTGGGAGATAAATATTGGCCTCTGGGCTTGTGTGCCACTCCTGACTCCTGTGTGCGTCATCTCTCACTCAGTGGGCCATAGAAAGCCTTTTTTTGTTTTATTTGTTTTCTAAATTCTCCCTGAAAAAATCATTTTATTTTATTTGGTTTCTAAATTCTTCCTGAAAAAATCATTTTATTCTATTATTTTTTTTTCCTAAAGTCTCCCTGAAAAAAAAAAAAAATCAAATCAGTGGGAGATTAATATTTACATTTGTGCTTCAGTGACAGTCCTGCGTGTGTGGCATCTCTCTCATTTGTTGCCACCAACAACAGAGTGTGTAACATTGTGCCTGATTTTCATTGTGGTCTCACTCACCTGTAAAGGGGTAGCTAAATCATACTGAAGTTATAGCTCACCGTGTAAGTTGTGTGACAGCAACAAATACCGTTAGTTTGTTTACGTTTTTAAAACAATGAGGAAGTCTGGTGGAAGAGGTCGTGGCCGGGGGCGTTCATTGTCAGCTGGTAATGAGGGTAGTGGTAGTGGTGGAGCATCAGCTGGTCGTGGGAAAAAAAATATTGCACCTAAGTCTGGAGCTGTGGAGCCAGGTTCGTCGTCTGGCTACACAAGGCCTCGAACGCTCCCTTTTCTGGGAGTAGGAAAACCGCTTTTAAAGCCGGAGCAGCAAGAGCAAGTTTTGGCTTATCTTGCTGACTCAGCCTCTAGCTCTTTTGCCTCCTCTCGTGAAACTGGTAAATGTCAAAGCAGCGCGTCGTTAGTGGATGTTCACGGTCAGGGACAAGTCGCTTCCTTGTCCTCTTCAGCAAAAACAACAACAGAGAAGAATGCAGCAGGCGACACAACGGGTTACTCCATGGAGCTCTTTACACATACCGTCCCTGGCTTAGAAAGTGAAGCAGTTAACAGTCCATGCCCATTACAAGTTGAATCTGACATGGAGTGCACTGATGCACAGCCACAGCCAGACTACTATGCTGGTCCTTTGACTCAGACCACAACATTGCCCTCGCAGGGTAATGATCAAGAATCAGACCCTGATGAGACTATGTTGCCCCATCACGAACGCTATACCACCGACCGACACGGTGACACAGACGAAGTTGCACACGAGCTACAAGAAGAGGTAATAGATGACCCAGTTCTTGACCCCGATTGGCAGCCATTGGGGGAACAGGGTGCAGGCGGCAGCAGTTCTGAAGCGGAGGAGGAGGGGCCGCAGCAGGCATCAACATCGCAACAGGTTCCATCTGCCGGGCCCGTATCTTGCCCAAAACGCGTGGCAAAGCCAAAACCTGTTGGAGGACAGCGTGGCCATCCGGTTAAAGCTCAGTCTGCAATGCCTGAAAAGGTATCCGATGCTAGAAAGAGTGCAGTCTGGCATTTTTTTAAACAACATCCAATTGATCAGCGCAAAGTCATCTGTCAAAAATGTTCAACTACCTTAAGCAGAGGACAGAATCTGAAAAGTCTCAATACAAGTTGCATGCATAGACATTTAACCACCATGCATTTGCAAGCCTGGACTAACTACCAAACATCCCTTAAGGTTGTAGCACCCTTGGCCAATGAAGCTAGTCAGCAACGCAACATCCCTTCCGGCAGTGTAGGGCCACCATTTTCCGCACCACCGGCAGTATCTGTGCAGGTTTCTTTGCCAGGCCAAAGCAGTCAGGGTCAGGGAATCACCAGTTTCGTAGTAGGAAACACTGCATCTAGGGCACCGGCGGCAACAATACCATCTCCCACCGTCTCTCAGTCTGCCATGTCCACCGGCACCCCCGCTAGTTCCACGATCTCCAGCTCTCCAGTCCAGCTCACCCTACATGAGACTATGGTTAGAAAAAGGAAGTACTTAGCCTCGCATCCGCGTACACAGGGTTTGAACGCCCACATAGCTAGACTAATCTCGTTAGAGATGATGCCCTACCGGTTAGTTGAAAGTGAAGCTTTCAAAGCCCTGATGGACTACGCTGTACCACGCTATGAGCTACCTAGTCGACACTTTTTTTCCAGAAAAGCCATCCCAGCCCTCCACCAGCATGTTAAAGAGCGCATCGTCCATGCACTCAGGCAATCTGTGAGCACAAAGGTGCACCTGACAACAGATGCATGGACCAGTAGGCATGGCCAGGGACGTTACGTGTCCATCACGGCACACTGGGTGAATGTTCTGGATGCAGGGTCCACAGGGGACAGCAAGTTTGGGACAGTTCTGCCTAGCCCACGGTCTAGGAAACAGTTGGCTGTAGCCGTTCGCACCCCCTCCTCCTCCTCTTCGTCCTCCTGCAGAAGCGAGAGCTCGTCCACAGACCGCAGTCGCACAACCACTCCATCCGCAGCTGCCACTGTTGCACACCAGGTCTCCCATTATGGGGCAGCTAGTGGCAAACGTCAGCAGGCTGTATTGGCTATGAAGTGTTTGGGCGACAACAGACACACCGCGGAAGTTCTGTCCGAGTTCTTGCAGAAAGAAACGCAGTCGTGGCTGGGCACTGTAGATCTTGAGGCAGGCAAGGTAGTGAGTGATAACGGAAGGAATTTCATGGCTGCCATCTCCCTTTCCCAACTGAAACACATTCCTTGCCTGGCTCACACCTTAAACCTGGTGGTGCAGTGCTTCCTGAAAAGTTATCCGGGGTTATCCGACCTGCTCCTCAAAGTGCGTGGACTTTGCTCACATATCTGCCGTTCGCCCGTACACTCCAGCCGTATGCAGACCTATCAGCGTTCTTTGAACCTTCCCCAGCATCGCGTAATCATAGACGTTGCAACAAGGTGGAACTCAACACTGCACATGCTTCAGAGACTGTGCGAACAGAGGCGGGCTGTTATGTTTTTGTGGGAGGATACACATACACGGGCAGGCAATAGGATGGCAGACATGGAGTTGTCAGGTGTGCAGTGGTTGAAGATTCAAGACATGTGTCAAGTCCTTCAGTGTTTTGAGGAATGCACATGGCTGGTTAGTGCAGACAATGCCATAATAAGCATGAGCATCCCCCTAATGCGTCTGCTGATGCAAAGTTTGACGCACATAAAGGATCAGGCGTCTGCAGCTGAGGAAGAGGAAAGCCTTGATGACAGTCAGCCATTGTCTGGCCAGGGCAGTGTACAGGACGAGTTAGGGGGCGAAGAGGAGGAGGAGGACGAGGAGGATGATGGGGATGATTATATTTTTAATGAGGAAGCTTTTCCGGGGCCACTGGAAATTGGTGGCGCGGCAAGGCCGGGTTCTGGTTTTTGGAGGGACACAAGTGACGTGGATTTGCCTGAAACTGCCCCTCAACCAAGCACAACCGCAGATTTGAGAACTGGAACTTTGGCCCACATGGCGGATTATGCCTTACGTATCCTCAAAAGGGACACACGCATAACTAAAATGATGAACGATGACGATTACTGGTTGGCCTGCCTCCTTGATCCTCGCTATAAAGGCAAATTGCAAAATATAATGCGACATGAGAACTTGGAACTAATATTAGCAACCAAACAATCAACTCTTGTTGACCGTTTGCTTCTGGCATTCCCTGCACACAGCGCCCGTGATCGTTCTCACACGAGCTGCAGGGGCCAGCAGACCAGAGGAGTTAGAGGGGCAGAAATCAGAAGTGGCGTTGGCCAGAGGGGTTTTCTGACCAGGTTGTGGAGTGATTTTGCTATGACCGCAGACAGGACAGGTACTGCAGCATCAATTCAAAGTGACAGGAGACAACATTTGTCCAGTATGGTTACAAACTATTTTTCATCCCTTATCGATGTTCTCCCTCAACCGTCATTCCCATTTGATTACTGGGCATCAAAATTAGACACCTGGCCAGAATTGGCAGAATATGCATTGCAGGAGCTTGCTTGCCCGGCAGCTAGTGTCCTATCAGAAAGAGTATTCAGTGCTGCAGGTTCAATACTAACAGAAAAAAGGACTTGTCTGGCTACGCAAAATGTAGATGATCTAACCTTCATTAAAATGAACCACAACTGGATTTCGAAATCTTTTGCCCCACCTTGCCCAGCTGACACCTAGCTTTCCTATGAAAAGGTCTTGCCTGTGGACTATTCTGAATGCCTTTTCCAATCTCGTAATTTTCTGCACCTGATTGTCCAGCATACGACATGTTTACACCTCACTAAATGGCCAAACTCCCCACACGGGGCCGTGGTATCAACACTTGGCGACAGCACCCGTGAGAGTGCTGTTTGTCTGAAGAGGTGGGTGTGCCCGCTTTTGGTCGACGGCACTGCCACTGGGTCCCTCCTAGTACAATAAAGTGTCTCTGGTGGTGGTGGTGCGCACCCAACGTCAGACACACCGTTGTAATATGAGGGGCCCTGGGCCTGTACCGCCGGCCACAAGACAGTTCCCCCCCCCCAGCTCAAACAGTGCTCTACCACTTGCAAAATTATCTCACAGCTCCACCAATGTTTAGTCTATGCGCTGACATCCTTCAATGCCTGCCACTGACAATACCATTGTATTGACATTTTTGTTATGTTAGGCCTTCGAAGCCTGTCTGCGGTCACTCCTTCCACTATGCCTCCACTGACCACACCACTGCTGCCCGTGTACCCCTGGAACCAATTTAAAATTGCCTACAGCCAGCCCAATTTTTTTATTTTAGGCCTTCGATGCCTGTCTGCGGTCCATTCTTTCTACTACTACTACACTGACCAGGCCACTGCTGCCCGTGTACCCCTGGAACCAATTTAAAATTGCCTACAGCCATGTGTTATTATTTTAGGCCTTCGATGCCTGTCTGCGGTCACTCCTTCCACTAGGCCTCCACTGACCACACCACTGCTGCCCGTGTACCCCTGGAACCAATTTAAAATTGCCTACAGCCAGCCCAATTTTTTTATTTTAGGCCTTCGATGCCTGTCTGCGGTCACTCCTTCCACTAGGCCTCCACTGACCACACCACTGCTGCCCGTGTACCCCTGGAACCAATTTAAAATTGCCTACAGCCATGTGTTATTATTTTAGGCCTTCGATGCCTGTCTGCGGTCACTCCTTACAATATGCCTCCACTGACCACACCACTGCTGCCCGTGTACCCCTGGAACCAATTTAAAATTGCCTACAGCCAGCCCAATTTTTTTATTTTAGGCCTTCGATGCCTGTCTGCGGTCACTCCTTCCACTAGGCCTCCACTGACCACACCACTGCTGCCCGTGTACCCCTGGAACCAATTTAAAATTGCCTACAGCCATGTGTTATTAGTTTAGGCCTTCGATGCCTGTCTGCGGTCACTCCTTACAATATGCCTCCACTGAACACACCACTGCTGCCCGTGTACCCCTGGAACCAATTTAAAATTGCCTACAGCCAGCCCAATTTTTTTATTTTAGGCATTCGATGCCTGTCTGCGGTCCGTTCTTTCTACTACTACTACACTGACCAGGCCACTGCTGCCCGTGTTCCCCTGGAACCAATTTAAAATTGCCTACAGCCATGTGTTATTATTTTAGGCCTGCGATGCCTGTCTGCGGTCACTCCTTCCACTAGGCCTCCACTGACCACACCACTGCTGCCCGTGTACCCCTGGAACCAATTTAAAATTGCCTAAAGCCAGCCCAATTTTTTTATTTTAGGCCTTCGATGCCTGTCTGTGGTCACTCCTTCCACTAGGCCTCCACTGACCACACCACTGCTGCCCGTGTACCCCTGGAACCAATTTAAAATTGCCTACAGCCATGTGTTGTTATTTTAGGCCTTCGATGCCTGTCTGCGGTCACTCCTTCCACTAGGCCTCCACTGACCACACCACTGCTGCCCGTGTACCCCTGGAACCAATTTAAAATTGCCTAAAGCCAGCCCAATTTTTTTATTTTAGGCCTTCGATGCCTGTCTGCGGTCACTCCTTCCACTAGGCCTCCACTGACCACACCACTGCTGCCCATGTACCCCTGGAACCAATTTAAAATTGCCTACAGCCAGCCCAATTTTTTTATTTTAGGCCTTCGATGCCTGTCTGCGGTCCGTTCTTTCTACTACTACTACACTGACCAGGCCACTGCTGCCCGTGTACCCCTGGAACCAATTTAAAATTGCCTACAGCCATGTGTTATTATTTTAGGCCTTCGATGCCTGTCTGCGGTCACTCCTTCCACTAGGCCTTCACTGACCACACCACTGCTGCCCGTGTATCCCTGGAACCAATTTAAAATTACCTACAGCCAGCCCAATTTTTTTTTATTTTAGGCCTTCCATGCCTGTCTGCGGTCACTCCTTCCACTAGGCCTCCACTGACCACACCACTGCTGCCCGTGTACCCCTGGAACCAATTTAAAATTGCCTACAGCCAGCCCAATTTTTTTATTTTAGGCCTTCGATGCCTGTCTGCGGTCCGTTCTTTCTACTACTACTACACTGACCAGGCCACTGCTGCCCGTGTACCCCTGGAACCAATTTAAAATTGCCTACAGCCATGTGTTATTATTTTAGGCCTTCGATGCCTGTCTGCGGTCACTCCTTCCACTAGGCCTCCACTGACCACACCACTGCTGCCCGTGTACCCCTGGAACCAATTTAAAATTGCCTACAGCCAGCCCAATTTTTTTATTTTAGGCCTTCGATGCCTGTCTGCGGTCACTCCTTCCACTAGGCCTCCACTGACCACACCACTGCTGCCCGTGTACCCCTGGAACCAATTTAAAATTGCCTACAGCCATGTGTTATTATTTTAGGCCTTCGATGCCTGTCTGCGGTCACTCCTTACAATATGCCTCCACTGACCACACCACTGCTGCCCGTGTACCCCTGGAACCAATTTAAAATTGCCTACAGCCAGCCCAATTTTTTTATTTTAGGCCTTCCATGCCTGTCTGCGGTCCGTTCTTTCTACTACTACTACACTGACCAGGCCACTGCTGCCCGTGTTCCCCTGGAACCAATTTAAAATTGCCAACAGCAATGTGTTATTATGTTAGGCCTTCGATGCCTGTTTGCGGTCACTCCTTCCAATAGTTCTCCACTGACCAGACCAATGCTGGCCGTGTACCCCTGGAACCCAGCTGAAAGTGCATGTAGCCTCCTTTTTTTCTTTGTTTTATATTTAGAAAGCCCAGATGAACTACGCTGTGCAACGGTTCAAGCTACCCAGTCGACATTTCTTTTGCGAGAAAAGCCATCCCAGCCCTCCACCGGCATGAAAAAGTCTGCATTGTCATAGCACTCAGGCAATCAAACAGTAGAAAGGTGCACCTGACAAGAGACGCATGGACCAGTAGGCATGTCCACAAAAAGTTACGTGTCCATTACGGCGCACTGGGTTAATGTGTTGGATGCATTGTCCACAGGGGACAGCCTACAAAGTCTGTCTGCAGTCCCTAATTCCAATTTTCCTCCGCTGACCACACCACTGCTGCCTGTGTACCCCTGGAACCAATTTTACAGTGTCTACAGCCTAATTTTGTTATGTTAGGCCTACTACGCCTGTCTGCGGTCCCTCCTTCCAATACTCGTCCACTGACCACACCACTGCTGCCCGTGGACCCCTGGAACCTATTTTTAATTGCATAGAGCATCCTTTTTTTAATAGTAGGCGTACAAAGTCTGTCTGCAGTCCACTATTGAAATTGTCCTCCACTGCCCAGAGCACTGCTGCTTGTGTACCCCTGTAACTTTTTTAAGCTGCAGTGAGCCACATTTTTGGGTTAAGTCCTACTACCTGTGTCTGTCTGCGCCACTCAATTCAGCTGTGTTCCTTTGAAAAAAGCTGAGCGTCAATAGTCTTGTTTTCAGCCTCTAGGAATTTTAAAACTGCATTGGGGGTACAACTTTGGTAGGGCCTACTAACGGTGTCTGCCTCCCCAAGGTGTGCCCCAGGTTTCCTCGCCATTGCTTCGATCTTAATGCTCTCGTTTAGTAGTTGTTGGAAACTACACTGCATTAGGCCTACAAATTGGGTATGGGGTGTAGAGAGATGGTGTGTTCCACTCCAAGGTGTTCTCCAGGTTACCTTTCCTGAGCTCCGATCTTCCGGCTCTCGTTTAGTAGTTCTTGGAAACTACACTGCATTAGGCCTACAAATTGGGTATGGGGTGTAGAGAGATGGTGTGTTCCACTCCAAGGTGTTCTCCAGGTTGCCTTTCCTGAGCTTCGATCTTCCGGCTCTCGTTTAGTAGTTCTTGGAAACTACACTGCATTAGGCCTACAAATTGGGTATGGGGTGTAGAGAGATGGTGTGTTCCACTCCAAGGTGTTCTCCAGGTTGCCTTTCCTGAGCTTCGATCTTCCGGCTCTCGTTTAGTAGTTCTTGGAAACTTCACTGCATTAGGCCTACAAATTGGGTATGGGGTGTAGAGAGATGGTGTGTTCCACTCCAAGGTGTTCTCCAGGTTGCCTTTCCTGAGCTTCGATCTTCCGGCTCTCGTTTAGTAGTTCTTGGAAACTACACTGCATTAGGCCTACAAATTGGGTATGGGGTGTAGAGAGATGGTGTGTTCCACTCCAAGGTGTTCTCCAGGTTGCCTTTCCTGAGCTTCGATCTTCCGG
Organism: Ranitomeya imitator; assembly: GCF_032444005.1. Taxonomy (NCBI): domain Eukaryota; kingdom Metazoa; phylum Chordata; class Amphibia; order Anura; family Dendrobatidae; genus Ranitomeya; species Ranitomeya imitator. Next base: position 60,421,357 of record NC_091285.1, read on the forward strand.
CTCTCGTTTAGTAGTTCTTGGAAACTACACTGCATTAGGCCTACAAATTGGGTATGGGGTGTAGAGAGATGGTGTGTTCCACTCCAATGTGTTCCCCAGGTTTCCTCGCCAATGCTTCGATCTTCATGCTCTCGTTTAGTAGTTGTTGGAAACTACACTGCATTAGGCCTACAAATTGGGTATGGGGTGTAGAGAGATGGTGTGTTCCACTCCAAGGTGTTCTCCAGGTTGCCTTTCCTGAGCTTCGATCTTCCGGCTCTCGTTTAGTAGTTCTTGGAAACTTCACTGCATTAGGCCTACAAATTGGGTATGGGGTGTAGAGAGATGGTGTGTTCCACTCCAAGGTGTTCTCCAGGTTGCCTTTCCTGAGCTTCGATCTTCAGGCTCTCGTTTAGTAGTTCTTGGAAACTACACTGCATTAGGCCTACAAATTGGGTATGGGGTGTAGAGAGATGGTGTGTTCCACTCCAAGGTGTTCTCCAGGTTGCCTTTCCTGAGCTTCGATCTTCCGGCTCTCGTTTAGTAGTTGTTGGAAACTACGCTGCATTAGGCCTACAAATTGGGTATGGGGTGTAGAGAGATGGTGTGTTCCACTCCAAGGTGTTCCCCAGGTTTCCTCGCCAATGCTTCGATCTTCATGCTCTCGTTTAGTAGTTGTTGGAAACTACACTGCATTAGGCCTACAAATTGGGTATGGGGTGTAGAGAGATGGTGTGTTCCACTCCAAGGTGTTCTCCAGGTTGCCTTTCCTGAGCTTCGATCTTCCGGCTCTCGTTTAGTAGTTCTTGGAAACTACACTACATTAGGCCTACAAATTGGGTATGGGGTGTAGAGAGATGGTGTGTTCCACTCCAAGGTGTTCTCCAGGTTGCCTTTCCTGAACTTCTATCTTCAGGCTCTCATTAAATTGTGGTTAAACGGAACAACTGCATTTGGCGTACTAGTTGGTTTGGGGCCTACTATCGGTGTCTGCCACTCCTTGCTGTTCTCCTGGTTTCCTGTCCTGAAATTCCATTTTCAGGCTCTCGTTAAGTAGTTGTTAATGTTAGACTGCATTTGGCCTACTAGTTGGGTTGGGGCCTACTATCGGTGTCTGCCACTCCTTGCTGTTCTCCTCCACTGAACAAAGCTGTGCCGCCTGTTTACTACGGTTGCCAATTTTGAACTGCATTTCGACTACTTACTGATTTGGGCCTACTCTCTGTGTCAGCCTCTCATTCCAGTTGTCCTCCACTGCAATGCCCCCTGGTTAGTCCTGTGTTACCAATTTTGAACTGCATTTAGCCAACTTTATTCTTTGGGCCTATATCTGTGTTTCCTCCTCATCCTGCCCATTGCCCAGCCAGTGATAGATGAGTCTGCTGGTACATTGGCCCATAACGCAAAATTCCCCGTGCACTCTACACAGCAAGATTGTGACCCTGCTGAAAGTCAGGTTCCTCTTCCCGCATACCATACCACCTTACACGGGGACAAAGAGGAAGGTGCAGATGAAAGTGCAGGTTCCTTCATCAGGTGGCGGGAGGAATACTAGTTGGCGACGTCACTGGCACAGGGCCTCTCATAGTACGCAAAAGTGTTGCTGCCGGTGGGAGGCGCCCCCGCCATGCAAACACACCGCTGTACTTTGAGGGGCCCTGTGCCAGTGCCAATGCCAACGAGTGGGCCCCCCCTGCTTGCTCAGGATCACAGCACTTGCAAAGTTGAAATACTTACCTCTCCCTGCTCCACTGCCGTGATGTGGTCCAGATTTACTGGGCCCACTAATTACTTGAACCAGCCCTACCCCCCACAACTTTAGCCAAATAACCCCCAATTTCAAATGCCTTCCAATTATTATAAGGTAAATTACGATTGACAAGCTTCTTTAACAAGAATGGATGTTTTTGCCATTAAAATGGGCAGTGTAGGTGTTTTCCTGGCCTCCACTCACTGCCGACTATGCTCCCCCATTGACTTGCATTGGGTTTCGTGTTTCGGGCGATACCCGACTTTTCGCGATAATCGGCCGATTCCACTCGACTCGACTTCTAAGATAGTCGGGTTTTGCGAAACACGGCTCGACTCTAAAAAGGTCAAGGTCGCTCAACCCTAGTGGGGATAAACCACTGATTGGGCGCTTGGGAGACCTCAGAAGAGAAGGAGCGCCGTTTGACTTTTCAATGCAAAATTGATAGGAATTGAGATGGGACGCCATGTTGCGTTTGGAGAGCCACTGATGTGCCTAAACATTGAAACCCCCCACAAGTGACACCATTTTGGAAAGTAGACCCCCTAAGGAACTTATCTAGAGGTGTGATGAGCACTTTGACCCACCAAGTGCTTCACAGAAGTTTATAATGCAGAACCGTAAAAATAAAAAATCATATTTTTTCACAAAAATCATCTTTTCACCCCCAATTTTTTATTTTCCCAAGGGTAAGAGAAGAAATTGGACCCCAAAAGTTGTTGTACAATTTGTCCTGAGTGCGCTGATACCCCATATGTGGGGGTAAACCACTGTTTGGGCGCATGGGAGAGCTCGGAAGGGAAGTAGCGCCGTTTGACTTTTCAATGCAAAATTGACAGGAGTTGAGATGGGACCCTATGTTGCGTTTGGAGAGCCACTGATGTGCCTAAACATTGAAACCCCCCACAAGTGACACTATTTTGGAAAGTAGACCCCCTAAGGAACTTATCTAGATGTGTGGTGAGCGCTTAGACCCACCAAGGGCTTCACAGAAATTTATAATGCAGAGCCGTAAAAATAAAACAAAAATTTTTTCCCACAAAAATTATTTTTTTAGCCCCCAGTTTTGCATTTTCCCGAGGGTAGCAGGAGAAATTGGACCCCAAAAGTTGTTGTCCAATTTGTCCTGAGTGCGCTGATACCCCATATGTGGGGGGGAACCACCGTTTGGACACATGGATGGGCTCGGAAGGGAAGGAGCGCCATTTGGAATGCAGACTTAGATGGAATGGTCTGCAGGCGTCACATTGCGTTTGCAGAGCCCCTAATGTACCTAAACAGTAGAAGCCCCCCACAAGTGACCCCATTTTGGAAACTACACCCCCCAAGGAACTTATGTAGATGTGTTGTAAGAACTTTGAACCCCCAAGTGTTTCACTACAGTTTATAACGCAGAGCCGTGAAAATAAAAAATCTTTTTTTTTCCCCACAAAAATTATTTTTTAGCCCCCAGTTTTGTATTTTCCCAAGGGTAACAGGAGAAATTGGACCCCAAAGGTTGTTGTCCTATTTGTCCTGAGTACGCTGATACCCCATATGTTGGGGTAAACCCCTGTTTGGGCACACGGGAGAACTCTGAAGGGAAGGAGCACTGTTTTACTTTTTCAACGCAGAATTGGCTGGAATTGAGATCGGACGCCATATCGCGTTTGGAGAGCCCCTAACCCTAATCCCAACAGTAACCCCAACCACACCTCTAACCCTGACACACCCCTAACCCCAATCCCAACCCTATTCCCAACCGTAAATGTAATCTAAACCCTAATCGTAACTTTAGCCCCAACCCTAACCCTAACTTTAGTGCCAACCCTAACGGTAGCCTTAACCCTAGCCCGAACCCTAGTCCTAACTCTAGCCCTAACCCTAACCCTAACCCTAGCCCCAACCCTAACCCTAACCCTAGCCCTAACCCTAGCCCTAACCCTAGCCCTAACCCTAGCCCTAACCCTAACTCTAACCCTAGCCCTAACCCTAGCCCCAACCCTAACCCTAGCCCTAACCCTAGTCCTAATGGGAAAATGGAAATAAATACTTTTTTTTATTTTTCCCTAACTAAGGGGGTGATGAAGGGGGGTTTGATTTACTTTTATAGCGGGTTTTTTAGCGGATTTTTATGATTGGCAGCCGTAACACACTGAAAGACGCTTTTTATTGCAAAAAATATTTTTTGCGTTACCACATTTTGAGAGCTATAAATTTTCCATATTTTGGTCCACAGAGTCATGTGAGGTCTTGTTTTTTGCGGGACGAGTTGATGTTTTTATTGGTAACATTTTTGGGCATGTCACATTTTTTGATCGCTTTTTATTCCGATTTTTGTGAGGCAGAATAACCAAAAACCAGCTATTCATGAATTTCTTTTGGGGGAGGCGTTTATACCGTTCCGCGTTTGGTAAAATTGATAAAGCAGTTTTATTCTTCGGGTCAGTACGATTACAGCGATACCTCATTTATATTATTTTTTTATGTTTTGGCGCTTTTATACGATAAAAACTATTTTATAGAAAAAATAATTATTTTTGCATCGCTTTATTCTGAGGACTATAACTTTTTTATTTTTTGCTGATCATGATGTATGGCGGCTCGTTTTTTGCGGGACAAGATGACGCTTTCAGTGGTACCATGGTTATTTATATCTGTCTTTTTGATCGCGTGTTATTCCACTTTTTGTTCGGTGGTATGATAATAAAGCGCAGTTTTTTGCCTTTTTTTTTTTTCTTACGGTGTTTACTGAAGGGGTTAACTAGTGGGCCAGTTTTATAGGTCGGGTCGTTACGGACGCGGCGATACTAAATATGTGTACTTTTATTGTTTTTTTTATTTATATAAAGAAATGTATTTATGGGAATAATATATATATTTTTTTTCATTATTTTGGAATATTTTTTTTTATTTTTTTTTACACAATTGGAAATTTTTTTTTAAACTTTTTTACTTTGCCCCAGGGGGGGACATCACAGATCGATGATCTGACAGTTTGCACAGCACTCTGTCATATCACCGATCTGATAGAAGTGCAGGCTGCTTCACAGTGCCTGCTCTGAGGAGGCTTCTGTGAAGCCCCCTCCCTCCCTGCAGGACCGGGATCCGCGGCCATCTTGGATCCGGGTCTGGAAGATGCAGGGAGGGAGGTAAGACCCTCGCAGCAACGCGATCACATCGCATTGCTGCGGGGGGCTCAGGGAAGCCCGCAGGGAGCCCCCTCCCTGCGGGAAGCTTCCCTATACCGCCGGCACATCGCGATCATCTTTGATCGCGGTGTGCCGGGGGTTAATGTGCCGGGACCGGTCCGTGACCGCTCCTGGCACATAGTGCCGGATGTCAGCTGCGATAGGCAGCTGACACCCGGCCGCGATCGGCCGCGCTCCCCCCGTGAGCGCGGCCGATCGCATATGACGTACTATCCCGTCACTGGGAATTAAGTCCCAGGGCACCTCGACGGGATAGTACGTCATATGGGATAAAGGGGTTAAAAAACAATGTTTCTACTCCTAAGTCACAGAAGTCAAGGCGTAAGGGCTCAAGATTGACTCCCACCAAAGACCCAGACACCTGAGGAAGATGCATCTACAGGTGACAGAAATAATTCCTTATGGGGTCTAACCCCACCTCCCTCCTGGATAATTTTTACATTGTCTTCTGTGAAGCACAGGTTTCTAATGGAAACTTGTCAGCAACTCTCTTTTTGGTTAACCATTGTGTGTAATCTATATATTGTTCAAATGTTTGTTTAAAATTGAGCATTATAATACTCAATGAAGGATAAATTGCCTTCCCCCTAGCTGGCAGTATTTAGTATACCCTGGCTCTTTGATTCTTAAAATGTTGCAGTTAGTTAAAAGTTTATTTAAACCTTTTCAATATATACTAATCCATCTTCGCAATCTCTCTACACCTCTTCTTTCCACTCCCCCTTCTTGCTCCCCCCTCTCTCCCTTTCCTCCCTCAGACACCTTGGGATGTCCGCAGTTGACGAACAATACACCAAGATGACCATCTCTCCAAAGGTAGTTAACCCCTTTATGACCTTGGGATTTTCCGTTTTTCCGTGTTCGTTTTTTGCTCCCCTCCTTTCCAGAGCCATAACTTTTTTATTTTTCCGTCAATATGGCCATATGAGGGCTTATTTTTTGTGAAACAAGTTGTACTTTTGAAAAACATCATTGGTTTTAGCATGTCGTGTACTAGAAAATGGGAAAAAAAATTCTAAGTGCGGTGAAATTGCAAAAAAAGTGCTATCCCACACTGGTTTTTTGTTTAGCTTTTTTTGTTGGTTCATTAAATGCTAAAACTGACCTGTCATTATGATTCTCCAGGTCATTACGAGCTCATAGACACCTAACATGTCTAGGTTACTTTTTATGTAAGTGGTGTAAAAAAATTCAAAATTTTGCTAAAAAAAAAAAAAATTGTGCCATTTTCCGATACCTGTAGCGTCTCCATTTTTCATGATCTGGGATTAGTTAAGGGCTTATTTTTTGCGTGCCGAGCTGGCATTTTTAATGATACTATTTTGTTGCAGATATGTTCTTTTGATCGCCCGTTATTACATTTTAATGAAATGCTGAGGCGACCAAAAAAAACGTAATTCTGGCGTTTCGCATTTTTTTTCTCGCTACACCGTTTAGCGATCAGGTTAATCCTTTTTTTTATTGATAGATCGGGCGATTCTGAACGTGGCTATACCAAATATGTGTAGGGTTGATTTTTTTTTTTATTGATTTATTTCGAATGGGGCGAAAGGGGGGGTGATTTAAACTTTTATATTTTTTTATTTTTTTCCATGGGAGGCTAGAAGCTGGCATAACTCGATCGCCTCTGCTACATAGCAGCGATCATCAGATCGCTGCTATGTAGCTGAATTGCAGGTGTGCTATGAGCGCCGACCGCAGGGTGGCGTTCACAGCTAGCCGGGATCAGTAACCATAGAGAATAAACAATGGCTAGATATAGAAGGAGCAATACCCCCTCAACCCCTGCACTCTATAATATTGGGACATAATAAATTACAGAACCCAACCAAACACAAAAATATACACACATTAGCCACAATCAAACTTTGGAAGAAATTGGGTAATGCCTTGGCTCCTGCCCTTTCCCCATTAACCAAAGTCACCAATTTATTAGATTCTCTCCCTCTCCAAGCCACACATATTCCGATTGAGCAATTGTTTGAAGATGGGACACTTCTCCCATTACAGGAGCTACGCAAGATCCCTGGGTTGCGGGTCTCACATTCCTCCAGCATGGAAAACTTTCCTGCATTCTCTGCCAACGAACCCATTCTGTCGACTTAAACAGAACTCTAACTCCCTACGAAGTTTTATGTGCCAGATCGAAGCCCCCTACTAAAATCCTCTCAACGATTTACCAATCCCTACTCAAAATGGATATACCTTTGAAACCGACATACTTAGCCCATTGGGAAAAAGACATGGGCACCCCCTTCTCTGAGCAGTAGATTAAACAAATCTATAAAAATTCTCATGGTCCTTCGAACTGTGTTCGTATCCAGGAAAATTCTTACAAAACCATTATTAGATGGTACATCACACCAAAACAGATCCAAAGTTGGCACCATGCCTAACACTGATTGTTGGAGATGCGGAGCTAGAGTAGGCGACTATATACACATCTGGTGGTCTTGCCCGCTTTTATGTCTGTACTGGAAAAAGGTGGCCTCGGTTATAAGTAAGTTGCTGGGGAAAGGTGTCACTCTGAAACCAGAAAATGTTTTTCTAAATCTGCCAATCTGGCCTAAAGATGATCGTGCCACTAAACTAGCTCAATTTATACTTGCGACTGGGAAATCATTGATCCCGATCAACTGGAACTCATCTACAATTCCCATGAGCCAGCAACTGTACTCTAAAATTGATCAATTGTTTCAAGTGGAAGAGCTAGCGGCAAGGGTTAACCACACCGTCACTACATTCCTTAACGTCTGGACACCATGGACCCAATTTAGGTCTCAGTCAACCTATCTTGAGACAATCTCAAAGTAATCACATCCCATCCCAAGGTGTCATCTCAACAACACTCTCCCCCTCATCTTTCTTTCCCTCTTCCTTCTCCCTCTCTATTTCCCTATATCCTCTAACCAGAGGCCCTTTTCTACTTCATTTCTACTCTATTCTTACTCTGATGTTTAAAATATGTTTAAAAAACAAGAAGATAACCATAAATTATAATAATACACGATTTGGTTGAATAATATCCGATACATGTTGATTACTATGCCTGTATTACATTTAGTTGACTATAACCTGTTCCAGTTATTTCATGAAAATGTTTGTAATATGCTGATTTTCTTAATAATAAAAATTACATTGAACGAAAGGTAGCCATATGGCTCTGTTGGGGCGTCTCAGCAAATCTCCACCAAACAATTGTAGAGTTGCAGTAAAATTTTGGTTGTACATTATAATTAATCAGCCCATCATGGGTAGCAAAAAATGGCAAATTTTCACACAAAGCAGGTGTGAGCGGCACATATTTGACATCACACCAGGCAGAGCCTGCCTACTCAGCAGGTATGGAGAAAAAACAGAGCAGAAGATCACAAAAAAGCAAGTTTGACCCAAATATTTTATCTGTTCTACATCTACTTTACAGATACCTAATAAGTGATTGTGTTGTTTGTATGAAACAAATATAAGCCGTGTATCAGAGAGGTAAGGTTTGGCCTATGAGGAGCGACCACTCCTCCTCTCCCTAAAAAAAGGATCATTTCCCTCATTGTTTCTTGTTACATGTTCTTCAAGTGTTACTGCTATGAAAAGGTACAATTTCTAGGGCTAAGGTGTTATGAAGACAGGAGATTTCATCTCTGAACTCAGTAGAATTCTGAATTCAGTTTTGAACTAGAATGCAGCCTGTGACACTGGATCAATGTAAAATAAGCAATGTATTTATAGTAAACCATAATATCCAACACTTAATTACCTGTGGACTGTCCATGGATGATAAATGTTCAAGTAATCAAGGTTCAACTCTGCAACAATGTTCTACAATATCACTGTATAGTGTAGCTGTGGGAGTGGGCTGTTAGACACTTTTATGGACTTTCGGTTGTGCCAGAAACTACCCTGGTTTTTTCCTCTGTTAGACACAGCCAGACTCCGCAAATAGAGGGCATAAATGGTTGGAAACCATCTCTGCCTTCCCAATCATTGCATGCACAGCACTGAACAAGAGGAGTGTATACAGAATAGGAAACTCTAACAGCACTTCCTCCTCCGGACCCACCAGCTCCTGCAATCACTGGGTGTAGGAAGGAAGCAGGAGCTGTTTGGACCTAAGAGATTTAGGCAGCATTTCCATTGTAACTGGGGCTAATCAACCAGCCCGAGTTACAGGGGAAATCAGATAAAGCCAAGTATTTTAATATTGACTTTACAATCCACGCCTCTTTGAAAAAAATGTATCCAATATATAAAATATTAAGGACTTGGGCACAAATTTTAAAACATATTTCAACGGACATTTGTAGCTAGATAGGTGTAAAACAGAAATTTATTTCCTTTATTTTCCCACCACTGATTTCGCTCAATATCAGCCCAAAAAAGGATGAAAAGCTAGCACTCTTTGTTTTATTCTGGCTTTTTGTTTAGCTGCAGATTCAAATTTGATGTGGTGTGTGGCCATAAATCAGCCGAAATTTGAATGATCTTCCTGACAGATTCTCAGTTACCTTATTCTGCAGTCAGCAATAGACAATGCAACAAAAAGGTTATAAAAGGCAAACGATGCAATATGAAAAACAATTTCAAAAATTATTTTTAACCCAAATTGCACGCATTTAAGTAAAGAAAATTGTCTCCAAGGCTGAGCAACCCTTTTAATGCAGGTTGTATGCACGTACATATTAAAGCAAAGTTCAAAAGTGCTTTAATGAATTTAAGAAATTAGGAAACATTATTCCTGGTAACGTTTTTCTACACAATCCATTTGAAAAATCATTGAAATATTTGACTTTCAAACATAGGCAGCAGTGATATCACAAAAATTAAATTAATGATAAAACAGCTAAAGGCAGAGTTGGTGCCGACAGAACCAAATCTCACATGAAGCGGAAAACAGATGGCATTTCAAGTTAGCTTAACTCCTCTACTTTAAATACTGATTGGTAGAGAAATCCCCAAGCTACTACTACGAGCTGTTAATATTTTCAGCGTAATTTTAATAGCATTAAGTAGTCACTGCATATGCTTGATTTAGGGAACTGAGAATGGGAAAACTAAAGGAATTCTCCGGATTAATAAAAAGCACAATAAATTAAATATAATGCCATTAATTGACCATCAGATTGTCAAGGAATGGCTGGAGGCTTGTAGTGAAATGATTTGTATTACTTTAGGACACTGGTATGTTATGACTGAATATATTTATTTTCACTGAATCTGTTAGAAAAGCATTGTGGAGACTTTAATTGAAGCTAAAAACTTCTTTGATCAAGATAGATGGCACCAGAATGTACTAGTGTGCATGTTCAGTACACTAAGCATGGAGTAGTTTCAGCACATCAGTATTGATTACATGGACAGTGGGTGCTGATTGCTTCCTTGGGGCCACTCTGAATTTTTGCAGAAAAGTCTTACACCTTGATTCATCATAGTCTTTACACCAGAAATCTGGAATAAAAAACCTTCAAATGGTGAAAATTTTTGCATAGGATGAAGTTGGGCAAATATTTAGCAAATGTTGTTGTTTTCACATTGGTTTCAGCCAGCTCCACCAAAATGGATGGAGCTGGGAAGGAGCTGTGGCAGGGCAAGGCATGACAACGCTAGTTTCGACAAATTCATTAATGGGAATATGTCACCTTGTTTTTGCTATGTAATATTAGAGCACCATAATAGTCTGTGTTTTGCTGTTTCAAAATAATCAGTGTTTAATCAGCAGGAGACTATCACTACAGAACAACTGCCCTCAAATCTCTTTGTCCAACTATGCACCCAACACTGATTAGCAGCTGTCTGTCACTATACAATTGTGAGGGAAAGCCAGGGCCATAGTCATGGCTAAGATTAAATGGGGTACTACACTTTCCCTATGTTTATCATTATATGTTAACAAAACATGTATTTATACATACACAGTTTTTACATAAAGGTAACATTTACATATAGTGAGAGTGTAGAGTATCACACGGTCCCGGTATACCCCTTACATTATCCCTCCCTTTTACCCTAGCATGCATATTGGGGGACTTTTAGGCCCCCATGCTTACTTTTTTGATATTATCTGCAAAACTACTTAAATTAGCATTTTGAAACTCCAGGTAAACCTCAAGTATGTCGTTGTTGGTAATATCCAGTTGTTCATATAATTTTTTTCATAGGCATTTCGGTGTAACAATGCTTTTTTGGTGAAAACCACATCGGTACATATTGGGGGCCTTTGTGTGGGTGTGGATAATGCCATATGAGGATGTCATGTGATTTTTGGAGGGAGAGATAAGGCCATGACATCATCTCAGGTCCTTCTGAACACAGTAATGAGCTGTGTAGAAAGTAAAGGTACCTTCACACTGAGCAACTTTAGAACGATAACGATAGCGATCCGTGACGTTGCGGCGTCCTGGATAGCGATATCGTTGTGTTTGACATGCAGCAGCGATCAGGATCCTGCTGTGACATCGCTGGTCGGAGCTAGAAGGCCAGAACTTTATTTCGTCGCTGGATCACCCGCTGACATCGCTGAATCGGCGTGTGTGACGACGATCCAGCGATGTCTTCACTTGTAACCAGGGTAAACATCGGGTTACTAAGCGCAGGGCCGCGCTTAGTAACCCGATATTTACCCTGGTTACCATTGTAAATGTAAAAAACAAAAAACACTACATACTCACATTCTGGTGTCTGTCTCGTCCCCCGGCGTCAGCTTCCCTGCACTGTGTCAGCGCCGGCCGGCCGTAAAGCAGAGCACAGCCGGCCCCAGTCTAGGTCAGTGTACACCAGCTGCTCACTCGTGCGCCGTCTGGCCATAACACCCTGTCCCAGTTGGCGCAGCTCTGCCCAGACCTCCTTCTCACGTTGTTTCTTCTGCACAATTACTCCCGCAATCCAGGCAGCATTCTTGGGAGATGGAAATAGGGCCTCCCTCTGCGGATGAGAAAGGGACTGACTGGGGGCTGAAATACTGCCGAGGACGGGCCTGCTACGCAGGGACTCGCAACCCAGGATGGGAGGTTGAGGGAAAAGCAGGACTTCTGGGATGAGGGGCTGAGGTGCACTCACTAGCTCCGGAAGATAAAGTTCCTTTACTTCTGGTGCAAACTCCTCTGGGGCTGTCATAATCTCCAGTCCCCGATGGCGTGGAAACACTGGTTCCGGACAAAGAGGTTCTAGCTCCCGAGGACGGTGTTCCAGCTCCCAAGGACGGTGTTCTGGCTCTAGCGGCCACCAGCAGCCTTCCCCCCAGGTACAAGGAATCAATCGGTCCAGAACTCGTTAGCAACCAACCTTCCGGTCGGCCTTTTCTTCCCCGGCTCACATTCTTCAGGATCACTGGCCTCCTCCGGTACTCTTCTGGACCCCCCACAGTTAGCTCTGTAAGATCCATAAGCAGCGCCAGTAGAAGATCTGTAAGCAGTGCCAGTAGAAGACTGTGACCTGATCAGAACCAGGCTCGAGAAAAGATATGGCTGTAGCAAAAGACTTTGTTTTAGGCCGTTACATCCAGCATTTGCAAACAGTACAAGGTATGGGCTCGGACTATGCTTCAGGAAATGGAGACGGCAAGTTTGACAAGCACATTGTATACCCATTACTTTTATATCCCAGACTTGAAGGATAGCAAGAAATACCGGTGACTCCCACTAGGGCCAGTGCAACGATCAGAGTTGTTTATAGAGACTACGACTAGGACTGACCTAGTACTGAGAGTGACACCCGTGAAGCTGAGACATAACTGTTGCTTAACTGCTAAATAACAAGAACGGTGAATGTAATACAACATCACATAATATTATATTTAGTCGTATTGCTGTGTCATAATATACTGTATTAACTCTATTACTGTTACCGACAATATAGTGGTTACTGGATTATATATACTTATAAGTAGATTTCACTTCTGTGTTAGTCAAATAAATCGTGTTGTTTAAGTACCACTGTCTCCTCATTGTCTGCGCTGTTGAATCCAAACAACCTGCTTACAAGTATATGACCTATAAAGATGCCAGTGAAGACACAAAGAATTATATCTCAAATAACAAAATGTATTTTTTATATGATTAATAAATATAGCTGACAACCAAAGATACCAAACAGCACAAAGACACAAGATCAATTAAAAACAATGGCGTACATAGCATGTATACGGTGCAATGTATACAGGTATTGGACATGGTAATGAATATAGTACATGGAAATGCTAAAATAATACAACTGAGTACAACACAAATGATAAAAAATATGTTATGTAGAAATAAAAGAGTCACAACAGGCACGATAATAAGTGCTATAAATATTGTGTCCAACATAAAATTAAAATATCCTCAATTCAAAAGATACAAAACGCAAGCCATACAAGTGTGAAGAGATTTATAACAAAACATTTGCATGGAAATAATCATGGTAAGTACTGACCAGAGGTCTCCATACTAAAATCCTAGCTGCGCAACCTACACCCCACACTCAAACACATGTTGTTATGGAACTGCAACCCAGAACTAGGATAGAAGGGGAAAACTGACCCTGCACTGAGACTAGGCTGATACCCTACGATGGAGTGGGTGACCCATTCCTTGTGAATAGACCCACCGACGATCCTAGATTAAGCACGGTGGCGCAGTGGTTAGCACTGCAGCCTTGCAGCGCTGGAGTCCTGGGTTCTAATCCCACCTTAGACAACATCTGCAAAGAGTTTGTATGTTCTCTCTGTGTTTGCGTGGGTTTCCTCCGGGCACTCCGGTTTCCTCCCACATTCCAAAGACATACTGTTAGGGAATATAGATTGTGAGCCCCAACGGGGACAGCGATGATAATGTGTGCAAACTGTAAAGCGCTGCGGAATATGTTAGCGCTATATAAAAATAAAGATTATTATTATTATTATCTCAGTGAAGACCTATAGATAGGGGGAAAGAGGTCCCAGAAAGATCTAAGGACTGGGTATAAAAAACAGGTCACCTCCAAATAGAAAATACAGAGACGGCTGCAGAAACCGACTGAAAACAGAAACTAAAGATAGCAGAATCGGGGGTCCCAGAACTGCACAATAACAAACACAGAAAGCTAACAAAGCACCTAGCCAGAACTCTAGCGGATTAACACTGTTGTCCAGCGAGGAATGGGAGGCAGGTGCTGGGTAATAAAGGGTGATACACTCATCTGACCTAAGACAACACAGCGCCAGGGGAAAAAGACCAGCAGCCAGAAAACCACAACAAGATGGCGGATGGTCAAAAACAAAACAGATTCTAACACATGTTTTGCTAATGCTTCCTCAGATAGTTTTGGTAGTACATTGCTAGATGTCTCTGCTCTTAAATCATGATACTCTCAGATTAAAAAACAAAAAACTGTTGACAGACTCCTTTTAATTAGAAATAATTGACAGAAAAATACTTTGCAGTAGATAGGGAAAAAAAACACAATCAGAATTGCTATTTTATTTTTTCCATTAGTCCCTGTATAGATTTTCTTTAATGTCATTTGAAAACCAAACCCTCAAATGGCTAAAAAAAATACTAAAATGATTAGGAATGGGTTAACAGTAGGGATGAATGGACTTGTAGATGTTTGGGCTCGAACAAACTTTACTACAAAGTTTGATTGTAGTACAAGAACTTGAACCTGAACCCCACAGAAGTCAATGGTGACTCAAACACACACTCTCTCCCCCACCTCACCCTTACTCTCTCTCCCCCTCATCAATCTCACTCTCTCTCCCCTCCTCATCTCACTCTGTCTTCCTCCTCACTCTTTCCCTTCTCAACCTCACTCGCTCTCTCCCTCCTCACTCTCACTCTCTCCCTCCTCATCCTCACACTCTCTCTCCCTCCTCACCCTCACTCTCTCTCTCTCCACCCTCACTCTCTCTCTTCTTCTTCACCCTCACTTTCTCTTCCCCTCCTCATCCTCACTCTCTCCCCCTCCTCACCCTCACTGTATCTCCCCTTCCTCACCTTTTCTCTCCCTCCTCACCCTCACTTTCTCTCTTCCACCTCATCCTCACACTCTCTCTCCCTCCCCACCCTCACTCTCTCTCCCTCGTCACCCTCACTCTCTCTCCCTCCTCACCCTCACTCTCTCTCTCCCTCCTCACCCTCACTCTCTCTCCCTCCTCACCCTCACTCTCTCTCTTCTTCCTCACCCTCACTTTCTCTTCCCGTCCTCACCCTCACTATCTCCCCCCTCACCCTATCTCCCCTTCCTCACCCTCACTCTTTCTCTCCCTTCTCACCCTCACTCTCTCTCTTCCTCCTCACCCTCACTCTTTCAATTCCTCCTCATCCTCACTCTTTCTCCCTCCTCACCCTCACTTTTTCTCTACCTCCACACCATCAGTCTCTCTCTCCCTCCTCACCCTAACTCTTTCTCTACCTCCTCATCCTCACTCTCTCTCCCCCTCCTCATCCTCACTCTTTCTCTCTCTCCTCACCCTCACTCTCTCTCTTCCTCCTCACCCTCACTCTTTCAATTCCTCCTCCCCCTCACTCTCTTTCTCCCTCCTCACCCTCACTTTTTCTCTACCTCCACACCCTCACTCTCTCTCCCTCCACACCCTCACTCTCTCTCCCTCCTCACCCGCACTCTGTCTTTCGTTTTGGAAAGGGTGGAATGGTGACAATTACAGGTAATATATTGTTTGCCCCTATGATGCAATAATCTGATAAATCAGAAAGTTCCCTTCTAAAGTTTCAGAAAGAATCGACCTCTTAGATAATGAGCCGTATGTCTGGTGCCTCTTAACGATCACCATCTTACACTACAAAGCAGCCATTAATTCAGCTGAAAAGTATAATTGATCTTATTGATTTCCAATAAAAAGCGGTGATGAACAAGGTTAATGAATCCATGATTGAAACATTTTCTGACACATGCTAATGTCTAGTCTTGGTATAATTGAATTAGTAAAATTAAATGCTTTCCCAGTGCTCCTATTCTGCAGACGGGATCCGAAGCTCCAGTGCAAGAGTCAGCGCAAGTTGAATGAAGGGAAGGTGTCTTAATATGTGTGTTCAATTGGCTAGAAGAATTGTAAGGAAAATAGACATTACATTTATCTCTTTAGAATTAGAGGCTTTTGATGTTCAGGTAACATTTTCCAATAAAAGAGAACTATGGTTTTCACTGTTGAATGACCCTTGGGGAATATTTTATTGCTTTTCTTGACCTTCAAATAATAAGGAAAATACAAAAACATGTATTGTATTCAATCCATTAGATAAACTTAGCTTGAGGTTAAATTGCACGTTAGCTTTTCTGATTGCTAGAGGAAGCCAACAATAGACACCAATGCTCCCACTCCATATTCTATCACTCTGGCAATCACAGATTTTCTGAAAATCTTAATAATCCAGGCTATATATATATATATATATATATATATATATATATATATATATATATATATATATATATATATATATATATATATACTGCAAATTGCTTTTTAGCAATCACGTTTTGTTGTGCGTTTTTAAATATGTGCATGAATAAATGTATTATTTATCATTGCATTTCAGTTTGTTTGCTTTCAGCTGTTTAATAGCAAATATGCACAAGAAAGAAAATCTGCAGCACATACCTGCTGTAATAAACAATCAAGTACTTAATACAGATCCAATTTAACCCCTTAATGTTCTATGACGTATATATCAGAAGCTCAGCCAGGTCCATAAATGGCAGATGCAGGCTAAATTAAATAACAAAACCGAAAGAAGAAACATAACCTCTAAAATAAAAAAGCTCCAGTCTACAGGTCCTTCTCAAAAAATTAGCATATAGTGTTAAATTTCATTATTTACCATAATGTAATGATTACAATTAAACTTTCATATATTATAGATTCATTATCCACCAACTGAAATTTGTCACGTCTTTTATTGTTTTAATACTGATGATTTTGGCATACAGCTCCTGATAACCCAAAAAACCTGTCTCAATAAATTAGCATATCAAGAAAAGGTTCTCTAAACGACCTATTACCCTAATCTTCTGAATCAACTAATTAACTCTAAACACATGCAAAAGATACCTGAGGCTTTTATAAACTCCCTGCCTGGTTCATTACTCAAAACCCCCATCATGGGTAAGACTTGCGACCTGACAGATGTCAAGAAGGCCATCATTGACACCCTCAAGCAAGAGGGTAAGACCCAGAAAGAAATTTCTCAACAAATAGGCTGTTCCCAGAGTGCTGTATCAAGGCACCTCAATGGTAAGTCTGTTGGAAGGAAACAATGTGGCAGAAAACGCTGTACAACGAGAAGAGGAGACCGGACCCTGAGGAAGATTGTGGAGAAGGACCGATTCCAGACCTTGGGGAACCTGAGGAAGCAGTGGACTGAGTCTGGTGTGGAAACATCCAGAGCCACCGTGCACAGGCGTGTGCAGGAAATGGGCTACAGGTGCCGAAATGGGCTACAGAGAAGCAGCACTGGACTGTTGCTAAGTGGTCCCAAGTACTTTTTTCTGATGAAAGCAAATTTTGCATGTCATTCGGAAATCAAGGTGCCAGAGTCTGGAGGAAGACTGGGGAGAAGGAAATGCCAAAATGCCTGAAGTCCAGTGTCAAGTACCCACAGTCAGTGATGGTGTGGGGTGCCATGTCAGCTGCTGGTGTTAGTCCACTGTGTTTCATCAAGGGCAGGGTCAATGCAGCTAGCTATCAGGAGATTTTAGAGCACTTCATGCTTCCATCGGCTGAAATGCTTTATGGAGAAGAAGATTTCATTTTTCAGCACGACCTGGCACCTGCTCACAGTGCCAAAACCACTGGTAAATGGTTTACTGACCATGGTATTACTGTGCTCAATTGGCCTGCCAACTCTCCTGACCTGAACCCCATAGAGAATCTGTGGGATATTGTGAAGAGAAAGTTGAGAGACGCAAGACCCAACACTCTGGATGAGCTTAAGGCCGCTATTGAAGCATCCTGGGCCTCCATAACATCTCAGCAGTGTCACAGGCTGATTGCCTCCATGCCACGCCGCATTGAAGCAGTCATTTCTGCCAAAGGATTCCCGACCAAGTATTGAGTGCATAACTGAACATTATTATTTGATGGTTTTTTTGTTTGTTATTAAAAAACACTTTTATTTGATTGGATGGGTGAAATATGCTAATTTATTGAGACAGGTTTTTTGGGTTATCAGGAGTTGTATGCCAAAATCATCAGTATTAAAACAATAAAAGACGTGACAAATTTCAGTTGGTGGATAATGAATCTATAATATATGAAAGTTTAATTGTAATCATTACATTATGGTAAATAATGAAATTTAACACTATATGCTAATTTTTTGAGAAGGACCTGTATATAGACATATCTGTCAGAGGATCAAATCAGGGTCACGTAAAAAATCACATATCTTGTCTTTATTACAGATAGGTCTAGGGGAGAGAGCATGATTCTCCATTTCCATATCTACCAGTGGAGGTTTGCACCCTATGGGGAAACACAGTGGCACCCCCGCTCCACGTTGACTTGCCCTAACTGACCCTAATAGGGATCCCTCAACAAGCCACAGCCAACAATCGTAAAAGTGGTTAAGTGCAATACAAATTTTTCTGAAACCTGACACTATATTCCCTTTTGGTAATAACTGTGAGTGTCCATTATTTAATACATGTAGATCACTATGTGCTCACTTCCTAGGTATGTTATTGGATAAATAAATCCCTATATAAGCAACGTATAGGGTGTATGACGATAAATTACCCCTAAAAGTCCTCAGACAACAATAGGCACAAAAGCTAGGAGAACCACTAATATATATGAATATCTAAAATATAACTTTTATTACATCATACTAAAATCTCCAATGGACAATAACATCGCTAGTGAACAGTGCAAAAAAGTGCTCTTAATACCAGTGCTCTATTAAAAAATGGTTTTGTCTCACCACATCATCCTTTCTCCGGGAGTATCCACTGCAATACCTCATGGGGGAGGGGGGAGAAAATGTCTCTATACTACCCCAGTCGTGCCCCTGCGTGGCTCCCGCCCTGACAAGGGCAGTTCCCAAGTCAGTCTAATGTGTTGTACCCACCACGATGAAGTAACCTTCCCTACGCGTTTCCTCTCCCGTATGGGAGAATCCTCAGGGGAACTAGCTGAAATAAGTGTGTGGGGAATTTCTCTTTTTGAAATAAGGGGGTCCCTGCATCGGCAGGTAACACCCGTGTCCAATGCTCCCAGTATGGGCACAGACTTCTGGTAGGGTGAGACACGGGACTAAATCCTCACACTTAAAT